>NC_039247.1:27845891-27970891 GCF_003368295.1 Carassius auratus
TTTATCTTCATACATCCATCACAACATCTGATCCTTTGTTAAAGTGCTTGTAGAGCAGCACTCAGGGCACCTCTTGTCGTGACATAGGCAAAAAATAAATAAATAAAAAATGAGCCCCCATTCAATTAATAGGCCTATATGATATTTCCACCCCAGCAAACAAAGATATTCCATAATTTGGTGGAAACCGTTACAGTGTTTTCTATCATAAGTGCTTGCATTCAGTCAATAAAAACTGAATGTCTTAATTTGTTTGAGAAATGAAAGACAGTTCCATTAATAGGCTCCAGTGTCGTGGCCACATTTTAGAGCTAATAAGAGATGCTTGGGCCATTGATATGCAGGCTAATGCAGTTATTAGAGAGAGAGAAGATAGAGATTAAGTGCGTGTGAATACGTGTGTCTGAGGTCAGAAGCAGTCTCCTAATAGTGAATCTTTAAGTTGAACTGCTTCAAGAACCTCGCTATTGAGAAATGGTGCGTAGCTGTTCAGCTGCAAAACTATTTTACTGATAAATTTGCGGGACAGGGCTGATGACAACTTTCTGTCGGCGTCTCTGCATGTGTGGGCGAGTGTGTGTCTGTACTGTGTGTGCGTCTGTGAGAGAGAACGGGAGAAAGAAAGTGTGATTTCCATACATAAAAAAGGTGGAAAACATGAAAATCGTTTGTAATATTTAATTGCTCAATGTCTTCTGGTGTTTTGGTTCTTTTACTGTCATAGATAGCCCTTAATATAACAAAAAAAAAAAAAAATTATATATCTCTTCATTGTGTTTTGCCAGCAGGAGGCGCTTTTGAAGCAGCAGTAATAATCCCCAGAAACGGCTGTAATCAAAGCAGCACTGTGCTAACATCAGTGTTGTGGGTAACGCGTTACAAAGTAACGCGTTAGAGTACTCTAATTACTTTTTTTCCTGAAATTTGTAACTTAACGCGTTAGTTTCGTGCGTAAGTAATCAGTAACTTAGTTATTTTTTTTTAAAAAAAGTAATCCGTTATTTTAAGGAAAGGAAAATCCCGACTGCAGCCTGCTTTTTGTCAGACAGTAGTCCTAGGTCTACTGTGCCACCTGCGGATGTATCAGCGGAGCCGAAGCTCTGTGATCGTAAAGTCAATGGCTGTGATGCGTCTGTGCCCTGCGCCTGACCCTGTGTGTGTGTGTTTTTTTTTTTTTTTTCGAACTCCCAGCAAGATAGCAGAGAGGACAGCGTTTGGTTTATGGAAGTACGCACATTATTTTCAATTTGTCAACGAAAAAGAAAAGAACAACGGTAAAATGCACACTCTGCTTTGGTGAAAAGCTTCTGTCGACCGCCAAAAATTCTACCTCAAATTTAACGCTACGTTTTAATCACTAACTCTGAAGAGTAAATGTAAGAGGACTGTGTTAAAGCGAATTTAGGCTTGTGACTGTGAGTTTTAATAATAGAGTTTTAATAATAGACACTTTAATAATGATTAGTTCGGCTATTAAGTGATTTGTCATTTGCCTGTGTGGCAGTGAAGGATTTAATTCGGTTTGTTATCATTTTTGTTTGACAGGCAGCTGTTAATTTTTGTTAGATCATTGGCTGGCTGGTTGTTCATCATTTCTAAATGGATTTAAATCTGCAAGCCTGTTTAAGGTTGTGTTTACAAGTAAGCATACTTGTACTTTGATAACTGCATTATTTAAAGTTAAAGAAAAATCAGGAGTTATCTTGTGGTGCTCATAATATACAGTAGCCTATCTACCCGGGCTGGGTTACGTTAGGTGCGAATTTTGATTAATAATATGTTCTGTGATAATAAATAAATAAAACGCCATGTGGAATAGCCGATTGCAGACTGTCTTTCCTGTTATTGTTATCCTGCAGTGTTAATTTAGTCGGATGACTGACGTTATTCATTGTCGGGAGTCACGACTTCTAGGTGCATTTAAAGGGGCCGGGGGCTATGTCTGTCGTGTGTGAGCCGCTGCAAACGGCTTTTAATTTTTGGTAACGCATGAGTACTCTAACGCGTTACTTTTATGAATAGGTAACGCTGTATCATAACTGATTACTTTTAATTGATGGTAACGTTGTAACCTAACTAACTACTTTCCAAAGTAACTATACCCAACACTGGCTAACATACACTCACCTATTTAGCATTATAAGAAAGATGAAATAAAAATGACATTGAAGCTTTTTTGAAGACATTTGGTTTCCTTCAAAAATACATTCACATAAAATATAATATTGTGGAGGGCCGCCGCAAATAAATCAATGTATGGGAAACACATCTCTAATTTATCATGATATAAAGAGGGAAGGTGTGGATGTCATTGCACCCCAACTCCTGGTTTCTATATCAGCTGAAAACTTTTCCATAAACATCACATCTGTATTTATGTTAGACTTCACAGATGATTTGAATTATCATAACAACCACGGCCAGACAAGTCATTCGGTGCAGGAAGGTGTGCTATGTGAATGTTGAAATCAGAGCCTGACAAGTAGCTGTTTCCTGTGAAAAGCTGTCAGGTCCATTTTATTCCTTCTCCTGTCGTTCCAAATTAGGGCCGTACAGGTGAAGACAAATGTCACTCAATATAGCCAACCTCAGCCAGGAACATGACATAGTGCCTTTGCAATGGAAATCTACTTTTTCCTTGAGGCTGTCATTGTGAGAATGACAGGGTCTCTCTGGACAGACGGACGCTGCGGGACTGTCACCCGCCGGCTGCTGTCACATATTGGCGGGCGTCGCGCTGTGAACGACACATACGGGTGAGGAAAGTAACTATTCATATTGGAAAGCCTGTTTCTGCAGCACGAAGCGCAGACAGAGTTTGGTGAGCAGACATTCAGTACATCGTATGGGCTTCAATGACAATTGTAGGTAAACCCTTTTGAAAAGAAATGCACTTACGGAAATTTATAAGACATTAAAGGAATATGTAAGTACGAACTGAATGTAATGTTTTCAGATGCTTAACTACATGTCAATTGCAATTCAAGTGCCCGTGTTATGCCATTTTTAAAGTTGCTAATATTCCCTAGCAGTCTCCTACAATAGGTTTGCAGGCATGCAGGTCAAAAAATGCTGTTCATTTTTCTCAAAATATGCATTTAATATCACCTCATTTTCCAAAGATTCTCAAACGATTCATTTGAAGCAGTTCTAAGATTCAGTCTTTCCTATCTGTGAGCCTCTCCTCTGATTGGTCTTCTCGACATGATGTTAACCACTCGATATGCTGCAGTGTTCGCGGCTGGCCAACGTACAACATATGCAGATGTGTTAACTAGTGACGTGTAGCCATCACGGAAGTGGGATTCAAATACTGACGACTCGTTTAAGCAATGCAGAGTCGATACTTTCTTTTGGGAAACAATAACTTTATTTATTGTTCACTTTCAGCTTTAGAACTTTAAAGATTGTTTACATTCACAGACAGATACATTGCACACTGCATGAAAGGCAATATTCAGAATGGCATACTTGAAATGTTTACATTTATATTAAATGCATTTAGCTGAACCTTAGAGTGTAAAGATGGTTAAAAGATAAAATGCAAAAAGTAATTTAAAGGTCCTATGACATGAAAATTTCACTTTCTGAGTTTTTTTAAAATTAATATGAGTTCCCCAAGCCTGTATATGGTCCCCAAGTTTCTCGAAATTTGAATCGGTGTAAATTGAGATTTTGCTATCTTTCTCTGCCTTTGAGAAAATGGAAGCTCAAACGGGCTGATCTTGAATCTCCTTGTTGTGATGTTGTAACGAGAATTGTTACCTTCCCCTTCTCTGCTTTGCCCGCCCAAATATTTACATATAATTCAGTCGCAATGTCAGCACAGGCGTTTCAAACAGACTTTTATGATATGGATTCGATGGCACTGGCACAAACAGTGAGTAACAGTGTTCATTAATGCCTGATCTGTGATCAGTGATTTCTGATGTGTAGCTAATCATTCAAGTTCACACAGACTTTCTTTCTAAATCGTTTCACATGTAGCTAATATGCATTTCAAATGCAAAGATGTCAGCCAATCACAACAGTTGTGGTTTACTCTGAGTCTCACAGCAGACACGCCCCTTAAAACAGAGCATTCAAGCCAGAGGGCTAATGTCAGGATATAAAAATGCTTTTTATTTCTAAATTTTAAATGTAAAAATCATACTAACAATATAAATACACCTAAGGAAACATTAAAAAGCATTTAAAGAGAAGGAAATAATCCATGTCATGGGACCTTTAATCGAAACTTCTTTTGAAACTTGTTTGTCGTTGTTAAAAAATAATGGTAAAGTTGCAATTTAAATTTAAAATATATTACAAAAAAAAATAAAATAATAAATCAAACAAAACAAATTAACAAACTAACACTAAAAATAATTGGAGAAAATTATATTAATTAACAAATAAACACACTACAGCTAAAACCATGATTAAATATTTTACGTTTTTTTTATTTTTTTATTTTTTTATTTAGTATTTTTTTAGTATGATAGTCAATGCATCAACATAAATAAATAAATGAATGAATGAATGAATGAATAAATAAATAAATACCAAAAAAAAAAAAAAAAAAAAGACAGATGTTCAATAAAACTATTATTTTAAATGCACTTTAAAATAAAACTTTTAATATGACATTACAAATTGCACTTTTTTAACTAATTTCTTCTTTTTTTTGATTAAAATAAAGCATATTTACAAATGAGTCAACATTTATTTATTTATGACTCTCAAAATAACTTTAGCATGTCATATTTCATATGGTTGTTACTGGTTTTTAGGGTATTGCAGTTAGTGGTTTCTGGGTTTGTTGCTAAGGGTATCCATTTTTGGTGATCTGGGGTGCATTTCCCAAAACCATAGTTGCTAACTAAGTTATGCAATGCAATTTCCCATTGCCAACCAACTAAGTTGCTAACAGGTTAGCAACTATGGTTTTGGGAAACGTACTCCTGGGTGGTTACCAAGTTTACCCGTGTTATATACAGGAGATTTAGTCTGATTTATCCATGATTTTCCCCTCCAGAGAATCAGAGAAAAAATCTTGGAGAGGACCTCGGCCGGTCCCAATACTCGGGCCGATTATCTGATAATGTGATGCATTTACAGATCAAATCTTGCAGGGTGAGAATGCTGCTAACACGCTGGTGTTAAACACTGGTTACTGAAAAGTCAAAGACGATCTGCTGTGTGAGATCACACAACACACTCCCTCTGGCATGATCATCTTAATAATATCTTGTAGTGTGTGATACACCACGGTTTTCAAATCTTGCCATGTGTGCGTGTTTAAGATTTGAGAGCAGAAAGTCTGTGAAGATTCTCCTTCTGTGTGTGCTGCAACCAGATTTCAAAATCAGTTGTAAATCAGTCAAAATCAAAATAGAAGAACACTGTCCTCAACACCACACATGATTTGATGAATCATTCATATCTGTGTGGGATAAGTTATACAATGAATTTGCATTATAAAATGAAGTTTAAGGGTTTGTTCAAATCACCAACCCTATAATAGTGAGTCCAAGTACTGCTAATAAGCACTTTCCCCCCAGATGTGCAGATGAACAGTGATGATCCAGACAAGAACATTGGGTTTCTACAGCAAACAAACAGAGTATTCTGCTGGTCTCCATAGTGACCATCATTAGATGGGCTTGATTGCAAATGAGCCTGAACAATGTTGCAGTGTGTGCTGACATTTTATATATATATATATATATATATATATATATATATATATATATATATATATATATATATATATATATATATATATATATATATATTTATATATATATATCAGGAAATAACAGCCTCAAAAGCACAGATCAGGAGGTTATTCTTCTCTTCATGTTCTGCTTTATGCCCTCTTAACTCTTGAATGCTGACTTAATGGAAATACTTTAGAATGAAGAATCACATCAAGTACTGTCTTTAAAGTCGGCTTTAAATAAAAATTCACCCATTTTCTAAATGTATGTTATAGATCTTATTACGAAATGTGTGCATTTATGTATTTATTTATTATTATTATTATTATTATTATTATTATTATTATTATTATTATTATTATTATTATTATTATTATTATTGTTTTGACCTCAATTGTTTAATCCTTATGCTGTGTTCCGGTCATAGAGAATTTTATTTTCCTGCAAATTATATTTATTGTTATCAGATTGGACTGAAACGTATTAATTTATGTATCTTTGTTTTATTGTATTTTATTTTTATGTTACACTTTCGGAGTCCCTAGTCAAAAATAGCGTTACATTTTTTTTATACATAAATAAATAAACAACATTACATTTATATCACATTAAAATAACCAATACTGTATTCAAAGTTAACAACAAGATTAAATCCAATAATTATTAATAATATAGCATACTGATATATTTACAAGCAAATTTGAAATATGGGTCATTAACATTACAGGATTTTCAGCAAAGCTCAATCAACATCAAACTAAATTCCTCAGTGAAACGACAGACTTATCTCTGGTGAAGTATGCAGGACTTTCTCAATCATTTATAAAGATTAAACCACGCCCCTTCAAACTCATTTGCATACACTTTTGGGTGCCTTGCCCACATCTAATCATTCAATCAACAGCTGATGAGTCACAAAACCGAGTCCCTCCTACATTTTCCCTTTTTCGATAATCCGATGTTGTCTGTCATCTGTCAGATGTGATGTCAGCCAAACATTAAATGGAAAGACATTTAACTACCTTTTTATCACAAGCTCACCTTTCTTCTGTTGCGCCTCAAAGAGTTTATATGGATTTTAAAACAGGCCGGTGTGGTTTCTTTTCCATTAAGCCCCAATAAAACAAACTCACACACTTGGGCTCTCCCGTTCGCACTTTTCCAGGTTTCAGGCTGCGTTTAACCATTGTGAGTGGAATGAAAATGAGGCCAGGCAGCGTAAGGAACATCCAACGGAAATGAAATGCATTGATTTTTTTTTAAACCTATTTTCACAGCGCCTGTATATTTAAGGGCAGTGGATTGTGCAGTCTGATTGTATTTGTGCTGCTGTGATTTATGTGTTTGGTCGACCGGGGTGATGATTATTAAAAAAAAGCTGCATTATGCGGCTCTTCCTTCCTCCACTTTTAAAGCAAGTTTTATGGGGAACTAAGAGAAGTGACACACCAAGACACCCGTGAACGAACAGGAAAAGTGTGGGACAGGAAGAGAGCAAGCAACTGCTCCGAGAGTATGTCTCTGTGCTGTTAATTGCTCACCGATCACTAAATTAATTAGATGTTGATCAGTAAAATGATGGCTCTCATTTTGTAGACTATATTCTCTGACAGATTTAACGGCGCCTTTTTCTGCTTAGTGTTGGTTTCTTGCACTAAAACATACATCATTTGTTACTCAAAAAAAAAATTGGTTTCTGTGCATTTATTTCCTATATTCATTTCCAAACATATATTTTTCATAATATTCATTACATAAACAAATACTGAGCATATATTTTGTCATTTTCACAATTTTTGGCATTTTAAACAATGAATGTAATGAGTTGACAACTCAACCGCTGCATGGATTTGCGAGTATGTTTATCCAGACTTCTGTGGAAAGGGCTTCCGTGACAGAAATGTTGTTCCCAAGCGCCATTAACAGCCATTCATTTTAGAAAGCTCAGGAAAAATAGCTCCCTCATGTCTCTTACGGTCTGAAAGATGGTGCTGTCAGGAGCGTCCGTTCAGAGAAGCCATTAATGCCACCCATTTTTAGAGAACAAAATCATTTCCCTGTGAAATGGCTTTGTGGGTCTGGTGGAGTATATACAGCACACGTGTGTGTTTGTGCACTTCATCAGCAGACAGATTGTGATTAGATGCTGGCAGGAGACTCGCTATACGGTATAGGGTTAGGGTTAGGGTTAGGGTTACACGCTATACGGCTGATCCTTTGTGATCCGAGGAAAGGTCAAGAGTGGCTTTTTGCAAATGAACTTATAAAAGGTATCATATTATCAGTTTGCACACCTAACCCCATTCACAGCTTCATAAAACATCTATCTCATTCATAATAGCTCATTAATATAAAAGAAGCACCAACGTGACAAATATGCTCAGAAATCCAGGAACAAGGGCTTGCCTTGATCTAATTAGACATGCTCAGTTTATGCCACTGTTGGTGGAATTAACCAGCTGAATTCCCATGGAATGCAAAATTAAATCACCCAATTAAAAATTCTCACAGGATCACTAAATAGTTGATAAAAAAAATAATAATGCTAAAATCCAGTATAACCTGTATATCAGCATATTTAAAGGAAGAAGACCACATTAGAATGCTTTCACTACCTTAGTTTGAGTGGAAGCTCATTTTGATCATATTTCTAAATGAATATTCATAATATGTCCTTTATCTATATTTACAATATGATTTCTTTTGGAACATTGTTTTCATTTGTAATCAGTATCCATCCTGTTAGTCAGTTAAACAGTTACACACTTTTAAATAAAATAAGCCATGGAAACCCCAAAAAACATATTTCAGGAAGTGACATCGTTTTGGAGGGAAAATAGCTGCACAAACACCAGTAAGTAATGGACTTGAAGGATTCTGTGACTTTCTCATGTTTGATCAAATCAGTATATGACAACTTCAAACTGACTGTAACTTAACTGTCCATCTCTCTTTTAGCAATATCCAAAGTTGATCTGATCAAGCTGTGTAAATAATCAATTATTAATAAAGTTTAGCAGCTTGAATATTAATATATGTGTCCTGTAATTTAAATAATCTGGAAGAAGTCTGCTGTCAGGGTTGCCAGGTCCCAGAATAAAAAGTCTCAGCTCAAAACCAGCACATTTGTAATGTTGGTTCTTCAAATTATTATAATACCCTGTGTCTTTGATGTTTGAGTATATGTGAGCTATAAATATGAATAATGCTTTCACAATGTGATAAGCTTACAGAACCACCCATAAAAGTCAAACCAAGTCAATCGCATTTTGCATATTAAAATGTTGTCAGTAAAATAGCTTTTGCTTTCAAGAAAGTATTGTCCATTCACATACTCAGTTCCTTGTAAAATACTGTATATTGCAAATATCTTCATATATATATATCCTTCATACTCTCTGTGTGGTCTTGTTCTCTCTTGTACTCTCTGTGTGGTCTGCGTACAATGTTCTATTAAAGCCAAACTCAATTAATTTAACCTTCTAGTTTGTGAAGTGACATCAAGCACATATCATCTCTTCTTCACACACTCAGAAGACTTTACACACAGAGGGCACTGGGTTGCCAGGTATTTATTCCAAGGATCGACATACCTTGGTGTGTTGTGGTACATTATATAAGTAGCCCCAACCCCCCAAACCTGAAAAGGCAACCTGAGAATGTATTTTCAAAAAGCCCAGTTGTGCGGGAAAACCGTGACACTCTCTGCTCTGCTTCAAATAGTACAGCTTTGTAATAATGATCCAGCCAGTGATTTCAGCCAGTACATTGTGTCACATATTTAATCTGTGCCTTTTAAAGAAAGTGTCTGTGAACTGCTAACTGTGGTACATCTCTATGTGCTCAGCAGACCTTGTCCTGCCGAAGTGAACAGAGTTCTGCAGGAGTCCTGGAAACAAGTTAACGTTTTTGCCAGATCCATCGGTCCACTTTCAAATGCCTGAAATAAGGACTGTGGTGAAAATAAACACACAATATTATTATGTTTTATTCTACGACAGAATGCATCAGTAGAACACCCTTCTGATATTTTAAGCTTTTACTTTTACTTAAAAATTGGTTAAATTGGACATCAAATGTCGTCTGGAAAATTAAACATCACCACACCGAACAGGTACATAAACTCTTCTGCTCAGCATATTGGCTTTCAATGCCTTTTAGACTTTCAGGGAAAATGATAAAAAATAAAATAAAATAAAAATAACAACAAATAAAAGGAGAGAGCTCAAAGCTTTATGGTCATGACACTGAAGTCATGTGATTGTGGTATAGTTTGTTAATAGCCAATTAATTCATTAATTCATTAATTAATTATTTGATTTGATTTTATTTTAACTACTGTCATGCCAGAGCAGCAGTTTGAAGAGACATGTAAACTGTACATTAACAGATGGATATGTGTAAATGTATTTAAAAAATGTATAAATATATATATATATATATATATATATATATATATATATATATATATATATATATATATATATATATATTTGAAACTATTTGCTAGAAAAGGGAACTCTCTCGATCCTTGAAGCAGACTTTTAAGCAAAAGGTTCTTTATTGGTATTACTGGTTTCACAAAGAAACTTTAACATCAATGGAACCTTTCAATTGCACAAAATGTTCTTTATAGTGGAAAAATTCTTCTTTTTAATTAATTAAAATGTTCTACACATTTGTTCTTCTGTGGCATTTGGTGTAAAAAAAGGTCAATTTGGAAGTGTTTGTGTGTGTAGACAGTGTGTGTGTACCAAAGTTTGCCAAAGCGACAGAAGAAGGCATGTTAACATCAATATAAAATGGCATCCATACAGTAATTAATTTTACTTTTACAATTATTTGGCGAATCTGTGAGTGAGACGGGATATTCGCCATGAAAATCCTGAAGTGTCAGGTGTGATTTTATCTTTTAGGAATTAACTGGACTTTGATTTTATCTCTCCATGATATCTAAATGCTGTCTTCGGGTCATAATGTACAACTGGATTGCTAGCCAAGCATCAGATGCGATCATTAGGCGAAGCAGAGCCTGGTGGGATTTGTCCTCTCCTCAGATGAGCGATTGTCTTTGATTACGCTGAGGTCTGTCTGAGCGCTCTGATGCGGAAAACAGACGGGGTCCTGCTCTTAATGTTCTGATTTGGAGTTTACTGTTCCCTCAGAAGAGCGCGTAGGGGAATTAGCTTGTGACAGGACGCAGCAAGTTCAAGTTGATTTGTGCAGGATATATTTACATGTAAACAAACAAACACGTCTTGTGTTTTTGGTCTCTGTGGTGAAGCTCTATAAAGGCGAGGCTTTTCTGTGATGTGATGTTTTGTACAAAGCGATACTTGCCGAGGGCACATACAGATGTTATCATATATATGTCCTAGTTTTCTGTAGAAAGCAAGCAAAACTGTTCCTGCTGCACAGATGTAGACTTAGACACTAAGTATCTGTCTGAATTATTGCCCTGCCCTAAAATCTCGCTGGACAGCAGAGAAATGATGATGCAGTATATTCCAGTCTTGATACCCTACATTCCTCTGTCTAAATATGTAAGAATTTGCACAGGAAAGAGAGCCATGTGTACGAGAGCGAGTGAATCAGCGGTTTCAGTTTCAACATCTCTCCCACAAGGACAGAAGTTTACTAGAATCACTCCAGATACTGTGAAAAGACAGCACCACACTGTCCGCACAAATACAGGAATGTGCAATCTTTGTTTTTACACTGGTTACAGTCAGGTAAACAACACATAGCAGCATTACAGCACTGTTTGTTTCTCACGTCTGTGGAAACACGCAGATGGTTCGCGTCAGGCTCCATTTCGTCTGTCCAAGAACTGGCTCTGGTTTCAGAACGCAAACCGTTTGGGCAATGACAAATTTTATTTCTAAAACACAATTTAAAAACAAGTGTTGACCAAATTCTGGTGATTTTGGTGGAGAAAGTGGTGTGAGTTATTATGTCGGGTCGAACAATGTAAGTATTAACTTCAGATTGGATTGTGTTGGTGACCTAACGTTAGCTAGCTACGATTTCAGTACAGTACTATCAAATATCCTTTCTCCTTCTCAATTCGCTGGATTTAAGGACAAAATACAGCAAATAGTACGATAGTAATGGTAAATATTATTTGTGAAAAGTAATCCCCCGAGCCCTACTTGCAATGGTCCACCGATTAGAACAGGAAAATGCAGTACAGTGCTCTGGCATCTTAAATGCTGCTACGCAACGAAACTAGGAGTACGACCGGTTTAAGATGGTGGCCCCAAATCTCAGTGCCCAGTGGCCAATAGGGCGTCTACCTATATGATGTCTATGGGAGGAGAAGCTCGAAGGCAATCTTTTACTGTCTATGAGGCAATCATAGGGACGCGGAAGCATGAAGTCAAGGGAGATAATTCATCTGAATACTTACCAAAATTTGCTCCTGTTCACGCTTGCTTTCTCTGCAAGATTCTTTGGGTGATTCAGATTTCTCTTGGCACAGCTATTAGAAGACTTACAATTGTCAGACAGGTTGCTCACGTGACATCTACGTCATCAAGTTCAGTTTGAGTCTGCGCAGTACGCTCGACCCCCAGGAAGTGCGTGCTTCTAATTGACTTCACTTGTCTCCGTTGAACCCAATGGGGTCGCTGTGTCCATTTCTTTCACTGTCTATGTATTTCACGGGCAGGTGGCGATGTGTTACCTAGTGACGTATATACTGTAGATAACAGACAGAAGATTTGAAAATACGATGACTCATTAAGGCCATTCAGAGTCGACTCTTTCTTTTTATTTATTATGCCTTTTTTTATATTAGCAACTTTGCAGACTGTTTACATTGAAGGATACAAACTGTGTTACAAACTTTTTTATTTTTTTGAAAACCAATGTGACCTGCTCTTTAAAATGTCTGTAATTCTTCTGTGAGATCAACTGCCCTAATATCACAAAAATGGGTTTTGTGGTCAATTCACAATTAAAAAAAAATTTGAATAATAAATAATACAGCTCTATTTTCCTAGGCGTTTCCTGTGTTAGATGAGCGGGTCATCTCTGTGATATCTCAACTGATTAACGATATTAACCAGCTCTCCAAACACAGGTTTCCTCAGTCTTGAGCGACTAACCTGCAGCGGCTCTTTCTAATGGCTTTGTGGCATGATAATCATTCCTGTCCTGCACGCTCAGGCACTGCTGGCGTGGGCTATTTGTTATCGCAGAAGTTCCTCAGAGAGGTCATTAAATCTGCCGTTGAGCTGAGAAATAATGCAGTGAATCATATCGCAACTCCCATCCAACAGCTTTTGCTAATCTGAGCGTATGGGCCTAAGCACATATGGCTCTCACATATGGTTCCTCTGTAATGGCCAAAGCCGAGAGGAGTTTAACTGATGTGTGATTGAGATTTTACACTTGATGCTGAACTGATCATCTCTGGCTACGCTCATTGGCTGTGGTTGTGTTGCCTCACTGCCTCGTTCTGTACAATATCACAGCAGAGAAATGAGATGATAGTGTGTATGTACAACATAAGCTGCTTGTGTGAACGATTTACAGCACTATGTGCATATTGATACGCTAATTGAATAATTGATATGTTTTGAGTTCGCTTATCCCAAACTAGTTTTTAATAGTAACTCATGTACTGATTACTTTTTTGAAAAGTAGTGAGACTAGAGTTGAACTGCTCTAAATTATGAGTGCAGCTTGTAGCTTCTCGAACACTATTGACACTTTGCAAATAAACAGCATGCGCAAATTTCACTTTTGAGTCACTAAATAAATATACGAGAGAAATCAAATAAATTAGAAAAATACTGTATAAGAAAAGTATCAATATCAGTAGTATTTCAGTGCAGAAGTTGAAATCAGATTGCATTCATTGCTACTGATGAAAATTAGAGCATGGATACATATCTCATCATATAATGACTTTGGTTTATCTGCAGAATTTATGCATACATTTCATTTGGACTTGTTTCTGTTACAGTTATTTGCATGCTTACTGTTTTTTATTATTTTATTTTTTATGATGGCTCATTAAAATATACTGATTTTCTGTAAAGACAAAGCAACATGTTATCAGCAAACACAAAGTCTACAAACTCCTCACAGTCAGAAGATATATTACCTCAAACTTTCTCGTGTGCAGAACGCACCAGTAGTTCTTGAACACAGGCGGTGGATGACTTTACTCTGATGTCTGTGAATTTGGATGCAGTCCAGAGATGAGAGAGGGAAATAATGTGCTCTGACCCTAATAGCCTGCGAACAAGCGCAGGAGAACGGAGGTGCGCTGAAGCCATGCAGCTGGAGATTGAAACGCGCTGATCGGCTCGAGCAGAATTGAAGCTAAGTAATAGGTCAATTTGAGGGCCCACAGAGCCTTTCACAGTGAAATCACTGGAACACGCACTCATGATCCTAGGAGTGGAAGGGAAACATTGCAGAATATCCAGAGCTTTTGTTTTCAACGTGTACAGCCTCTCCATTGTAATAATTTCTTGTTTCTGAAATGAAAGCGTGAACAATTACATAATACAGTTATATTTCCAAAGTGCATGTATGAACATGAGTGAGTGAGTGATGTGATATACAGCCAAGTACGGGGACCCATTCATGTTCTGCATTTAACCCATCCAAAGTGCACACACACACAGCAGTGAACACACACATACACACTCTCACACACACACACACACACACACACACTGTGAACACACACCCGGAAAAGTGGGCAACCATTTCTGCTGCTGCACCCGGGGAGCAGTTGGGGGTTCGGTGCCTTGTTCAAGGACACCTCAGTCATGGCACTGACGGGGGAGAAGGCACTGTACATTCACTCCACACAACTACAATTCCTGCTGGTCCAAGACTCGAACTCACAACCTTTGAATTAGGAGTTTGAATCTCTAACTATTAGGCCACAATTTGCCCCATATGCATCCAAACTAGAAAATAGTGTTTGACAATATAATATAAAATTATAAAATATATCAAAATAATAAAAAAATGAAGGGAACTGCATGAAACCATGAAACACATTATTGCTAAAGTGAAATTTTAGTTATCAATAATATTTTAACAAGCTTGTGTTTTTTGATGATGAACAGTAGTGATGAGTGGAACTGGAATCACAGTGGACAATTCTGGACAAATTGAGACGAGAACTGAAATTTAGATTAGATTATTATTCTTTTTATTATGTATTATTCTATAAACTTGTGCAATTCAGCTTTTTCTTTACTTTTTTTCTTTCTAAAAATCTGGCATAAAAAAGTAATTAATCTTTTTTTAGAGTTAAAACTTATGTTCATCTTTTGAGATCAGCTATGTTTGTTCAATTTTTGAAGTCTGACACAATATTTAACCTACTTTTCGTTCGTTTTTACAAATATTTCAGTATATCCTTACAAACTTGTGTTCATAATAATTAACTTGTTCCCATTTCACATATCATCCTTACTACTTAATTTCCCTTTATAGCTAGTCAATAAATATTTTACGAAAGTGTAGATTGGATCTTGTGCACTATCACATGCAACATATTTCCAAGTTACAAACAAATTCCTCCAAAAAGAGTAAAACAAAACTTTGTAACTTGAAATACTCAACCTTCTCTTACTATTATGCAAAAAAAAAAAAAAAAAAAAAATTAGTGTAATTTAACATCCAGAGGCAAAGTTTCTGTCCTGCAGACTTTGAGTAACTGGTCTATAGTTTATTTAATACATGTGTGTGTATTATATATAAGGATGAAATATTTCAAAAGATGTGGATGCTGAGTATGGTCTTATGAGACTGAAACGTTTGTTGTGGATTTTAAATTGCTCTGAGCCTTTATTTTTATTTTTTTTCTACTTGTAATAATAAAAGAAGATTGCTATTGTCTCAGCGTTTAATCCTTTTTTGGACGTAGAGTTGATATATTTCAAGCATTGAATTTTATTATTATTTTTATTTATTGATTTATTTATTTATGGAGGACTAAGTCAAGAATTATTGCAATTCTTATACTTGCATTTCAAGACTGTCTTTTATAGTAGCAATGCGATGATCAGATATTTAACTTATTAATGATAGTATCATTTTATTATACAACTGTAAACACAGCAACTTACACATACTGTATATACACTGAAATACACTGATATACACTTTTTTTTTTGTTGCAAAAAACAACATCTGTAACTCAGAGATATACAGAGATAACATTTTGAAGTAGAAAAAAATTTAAAATATTTTCTTGTAAAATGTATCTTGGTTTAAGTAAAAACTTTACAGTTTTAAAATGTAAAATGTATCTTGGTTTAAGAAAAAAATATTTTTCACACACACACACACATATATGTATATGTATGTTGCCCATCAAATGCTGCGCATCATATCAGATTTTGGAGTCGTGACTGTTTATAAATATATTTTAGTATACAGTATATAGTATATAGTTTATAAGTAGGCGGACTGAGAGCTGAAGTAGTCTGGTCTGGCATTGAACTCATCAGTATTCCAGTGTGTTCAACCTGGTTGTGTTCTCATCTTCATTCTTCTCTGTTCCATCTCTCTTCCACCTTCTGTCGCTGCTTCCTATTCCTCAGCTTCCGCGTCTCATTTTCTTCCCATCTACTCAAGCATCTGAACACATATGTGCGGCCGACACACCTAATATCCTCCTCCTGACTGATTTCGTGTGGAGTCTTAATACGCCTCATTATCTGCACTACTTTACCTTGAGATTTGTTGATGCAAAAGCAGACACAATGCAATTTGCATATATTTGTTCCCGTTCCCTTGAAGAGCAGTAATTACGAAGCTCTTAGAATGATTTCTAAAGGTGTAGCGGTTCAACTTTTATTAAGGAGAGGGGGGCTGCCGAAACCCGCCGTATAACTCAATTATCATCATGTTTCTGCAGAGGTCTCCTTATATTTTTATTTTCAAGACAGAGCAGCTGATCGCAGTTTGAAGATGGTGTCAATCCAGAATTGTTCTGGCACCCGCGGCGCAGCGAGGGTCGGCTTCACGCAGGTAGACTTAATTGTACGCGCTTTCCCAGAGCTCTTAGCTGCCTGGTGATATTTTTATTACAGTACCGACCCCAAAAGCCCTCCAAACCTCCAGCATTTGTAGATCCACAAATTGTCTGACGTGGAATGCTGAGGAGCAGCTGTAAACCAGAGGTGCTCAAACTTAACTATAGTATACTTTACGTATTAGCAAATAATGGCGGCCCACTGACTCCTCTCAAAACGATTTAATTATCAGCTCTCCATTTTACTTATTTATTTATACAACCTGAGAAAATATGATATATAAAACATTTTGAATTTTGAATATCAGGGTAAATCACACTTATATAATAATTTTTGCTTCCGTCAAAAGTTTTCACCCCCGGACTCCTAAAGCATTTTGTTTCTTTCTGGACCATCAGTAAATGTCTTAACGTCATACAGGGAGGATTTTTCTGAAGAACAGTGTGCAGTTTAAATGTTCAGGACAAGCAATGGACTCATGAACAACTTTCTCAAAAAAATAAAATAAAATAAATACTTAGTTTTGCATTTTGTTTGATCCCTTTTTATAATTAACATTTTACAGATTCTGCATTGTGAATGTAAACTTTTGAACTTAATATATATAATCGAATTTTATTTGAGTATTGTCTTTTTATTTAATAATTTAAATGTATTTATGAAAATCCAATTTCATAATGGTAATGTCTTGCTTTGATTTTACTGCAGCAATTCCATGTCCCAGGCTTGTGAAAAGCCCCGCTGTGGATAATGAATCCCAATTAACATGTCACAGTGTCCAGGGTTTCTGGATTTGAAAAGTGTGAGAGCACTAGCAGATAAGGCCATGTAACTGTGTTAATTGACTATTTTATTTACAAATGCTGGGAAGGCGGATCAATATCTTTACAGGTTTAGGTCATTAACCATGTCTGTGGCCTCTTTATCGCACATGTAAGGTCAGTGAAGCCACACAGCTTTCAGACTGCTGTTCGAATGGATTCTGATATGGAGACAATGCACCAGCACTGTTTTCTTCTGTCTGTTCTGGACATATACAATGAGCATTGAGATATTTCGAGCACTTTAAGAATGGAGCTGTTTGTGAAGACACACGTTCACACCCAAAACCAAAGATGAAAAACAGTACTGCAGAAGTAAACAGCTACTGATGGCATACACTTTGTTGGCATGTGCCCAATGTTTTATTATAGGATGATGTATTTCTAGTCCTCCACAAGTGAAGTAAGCTTTTGTGGTAAATCTAGAGGGACGTATACTTCAATAACAGTTAGATTTGTTTCTGTTCCTCTTGAGTTGATACCTACTGTACATACAGTGGTAAACAGCTGGCACTAGTTCTCACGGTGGTGTTCACATTGATGTTGTGAACCGCTGGGGCCGGCCAATGAGGCCCGATGTCATGCAGAGACACACACACACACACACACACACACACACACATATATATATATATATATATATATATATATATATATATATATATATATATATATATATATATATATATATATATATATATATATATATATAGTTTGAACAAATAACTGAACAGATGTTGTCTGTGAGCATGAGTGTAGTTGGGCCACATCCTGAGCCAAACTTGTTCATGTGATATGGCTGAACTTTTATAGAATAAATAAAGTGCCTTCATTTAATTTAAGAACTTAAAACAGGACATTAGCAGTCACTGCACAACAATCTACCAAGCAAATGTGAATGTCAGAGCGATCTCCTGACAGAAGGTCCCTGTAGTTCCTGAACTGAACATCCAGCCTCCTTCAAACGTGGTGGCAGGTGTTAGCAGAAGTTCAGCACTGACTGCTGCTCTGGCACTTTCCTCAAGTCTTGAGACAGATGCTGAATGGACATTTCCAATGTATAATTCTGAACTCAGCATTTATGAAAATAGATGCTTCTTTAAAATAGTTTCAACTGTTCAGTCTCATCTGAATTGAAGGTTTTTTTTCCCGTTTTTTTTTTTTTTCAGATTATTAGCTAATCGCTCAGCAAATGCATTTCATGTCTCAAATAGTATCAATTCTCACTTCATTACAGGAGCTAGATGCATGTGATTCACTGCCAAATGAGATGCTAATCGAACCAATTGTCTAATTAGTGAGACCAAAATCTGGCCAATGGCAAATCATATCAGGACTGATGCTCATGGTTTCGTTGATAGACATCAGCAGCTTCTATCTGCAGCTGGCAGTCGTGCTGATTAGATAACAGTGTGAAAGCCTTGATTTGGATTCAGTTTTAAAAAAATGGTTTTGCTTTTATTTTTCCCTCTATGACACTGGACAGAAGTGATTGTCGAATGATTGTTGGTGCTTGTTGAGCTTTTGCAATTGGCAATGCATTTGAAATTGTATTTTGCCAAAAGTGCCACATGACACATTCAGGTGAAACAAAATTAATCTTGACAGACTGTATGCTGTACATTGGGACAAAACTGAATTGCATAAATGAATAGTTCACCCCAACATGAAAAGTTACCATTATCATGCCCTCATGTTATTCCTTTATTTTATTGTGGACAAAACAGACACATAAACCTTAATGCAAATGTGAAATTCACTATTAGAAAGTTATTAACACTTTACTCGAAACCTTTATGTATAATGCATTATATAGATATTCATAATGTATATTGTGATGCATTATAACTTTTCATGATTGTCACCAAAGATAAAATGCATTAATTTTTTTGCAGATTCCTTTTTACATACAGTATAAAATGAGGTTGTTTGTCACATTTTAATGCATTAAACTTTCTAAAGATGCAACCATAAATAGATGAATACATAATGAATGGAGAATTATAATGTAATAATATGCAATTAAATACATCTAAATAAAATAAATGTTAACTGTATTTATTTATGTATTTTAACTTGTTATTAGCTATTCTGATTGGAATTTAGTTGATGTGCACAAATAACTGAATTAAAAATACTTTACACCCGTCAGAGTCCCGTCAAGTCCTATCCTAATAAACCATACATCAATGGAAAGCTTATTTATTCAGCTTTCAGATTATGTATAAATCTCAATTTAAAAAAAATAAAAAAATACTGGCTTTGTGGTCCAAGGTCATATATAATCCATTATGAGGTGCATTACAAGGCATAATATAATGTATTTTAATAATACTTTATATTTAAAGGCTTTCTAAATTTTCATTACATATAAAGATATTTCTAAAGAGAATTTGAGACTGTTGAGTTGATCATTACCACAATAAGCCAAGCATCGATTCAATTAAAGATTGTTGTATAATAAAACATTAAGTTGTGATATGGTAATAAATTGATAATGACAGTAGTCATGATTTGTCAGTGTTCCATCCGATAATAATCCTAATGAAAAGTGCTCCAGCAACCTCTGTTGCTATGGTTACCTCCTCAAGTGGAAGCACTGTATGTGAGTGTGTGTTTACCAGCAGGAGATAAACACTCATTAACTGCTTTTTAAATTAACTTTTATGATTACTGTAAGTTTGTTCGAAATAATATATAACTGTCTTCTTAACAGTAGAAAATAATCTTCTTCCACTAAACCACTGATGCTGTCTTGTCATATTCCTCATTCACGGTCTGCTCTGCTCTGTAGGGAGTTTGCACGTTGGAAGGTGAGGAACACGGCCATCGAGAGGCGGGATCTGATCCGGAATCCTCTGCCCTTGATGCCGGAGTTCCAGCGCAGCTTGCGGATGCTTGGACGACGGCCGTCCACGCAACAGTTCATCGACACCATTATCAAGAAATATGGGACGCACATCTTGATCTCAGCTACACTGGGAGGTGAGTGCTGCCTCTGACACATGCACAGACATCACATTATGAATTCATACTGAATCCAGACTCAATGTGATAGAGGAACATGTATATTTCATGCAGTTTGACCATAGTGTACATTCCAATCAAGTGATAGACAAGTTTGCACCAAAATATTGTTTGCTTTTAAGGCACTGCAGGTGAATGGAGTAAAACTTCAACTAATAGATATCACCCTACTTTCCCCAGTTGATAATTCACTATTAATTAATTGTTTTGTAATATACGTTTTCTGAAATGTTATGTTTAAATATGCAACTGATGCATTATCTAATTATCTAAAAATCAATTTTTATACATTTCTAGAACAGAAATCTGAATATTTATTTATTATTTGCTTGTTTTTGTTTAAATTTGACATATTAAAGTAAAACAATAGTTTTTTCATCATCCAATATATCCAAAAATACTGTCAACAGACAGAAAATAAATAAATAAATAATAATAATACATTTTCTTCATGCTTTTAAGAAATAAAATATTGTATAAAATCAGGTGAATGATATATTACCAAACCCCTCTGAAAAATCTTCAGAATATCAATAGGAATAAAACTAAAAAGTTTGGTACAGTAAGTGTTACTGAAGTAGAGAGAACCTTTAAAGATAAAAATGGCATTTAAAGACATATGTTGTAAATTAAATTTACAAATGCATAAAGTGAAAAAAATAAATAAAGTGTATGATGCATGAACAAACACTTAAGTAAAATACTTCAGATTATGGATATGAATAAAACTGTAAAGTTTGGTGTATAAGTGTTGCTGAAATGTGTTGCTTTTTTATTGAAATCAAGAGACACAAGTAGATAAAGTCTAATACAAAAAAAGTGAAAAAAAAAAAAAAAAAAAAGACCTCTATGTCTATTTTGGTATTTTCTTTCAACTAGCCTGAAAAAAATTAAATTATGGAAGCAAAATATTCTCAATTCTCTAAATGGAGCAGTGCCTGAACAAACAATGTTTTCTTATAGTGTCTTGCCTTAAGAGTTGATAAGTCTATGTTTGTCCTGTCAGTAACTATGCTCAGTTTTATGGTTGCTATATCTGTTTCTCTGGTTCGTGAGAGTCAGTGCTGTGGAACATTTGAGAACGAATAATTTTGTTAATGGATTGTGTCTGTAATGCCAGTTCATAATCACATTTTGTGTGTTTGTGCGGGGCAGAAGTGAGCCTGATACCCTTTTTGTCCTTTAAGGGCTCAGTTTCACATAGATACACAGCTGTCAAGTGTAATTGCTCTGACATTCTGTCGTTTAGCTTTCATGGGGAGTTTGTATTTAGGGGTTGGAACATTATATTAGTTCTGGCTTAGTGGTTAAACTTGATGCTCTAATTATGGAACAGAGAAATTGGATAGTAAGAAGGAATATGATGCTGGACTGTAAGAACAGAATAAATGCAGTGCAGCCGAAGGAAGTCTCTTTAGTTATGTGTGTCCTAGTGTTATTTTAGTAACATTGATATACTACTGTTTTTAGCTTTTGTTAATATTTTCAGTCAGATTATTATTATTTTTTAGGGATGCAACAATATCGATACTGGTATTAGTGTCGGGCCCGATAATGTGCTTCTGTACTCTTACTTGTAAAATACTTATAAGCAGAGCACGTTGAGTGCATAGAGTGGGTGGCAGCACAGATGTGTGCTCTTGTTGAGTGAATATCGTCTCTAGGTTAGACATGTAACCATGGTTCCTCGAGGGAACGAGATGCTGCATCGAAAACGCTATGGGGAACGTTTCTAGTGTGAGCGACTCTGAATATCGTGTGTAATCTGTCCAAGGGAAAGCGTGACGTCACCGGCGGGGTGAAGTAAGCGACCAGGAAGCTATAAAAGCACGTGCAACGCAGCTGGCATCAGCTTTGAGTACCAGTAAGCGCCGGCAGTGGTGCCGGGGGTATGGCATCTAGATGCAGCGTCTCGTTCCCTCAAGGAACCATGGTTACATGCATAACCTAGAGACGTTCCTCTTCAGGAACTCGAGCTGCATCGAAAACGCTATGGGGAACGAGGTGCCTAATGTGGCCTAGTGTGTATCCAAAGAGCACAGCGTAGGACAAGATAATAGAAGCGCCTGGAGTAACTGGCATATCTAGGCCATAAAATCTTGCAAAAGTGGAGGGTGTGGGCCACCCCTTGGAGGCCGCCATACCTCATGTAGAGTGAGCCTTGGCTCCCAGCAGTGGTGGAAGACCAGAGGACTCATAGGTGACGTTGATAGCCTTGACTATCCAATGACTAAGATTCTGCTTAGATGCAGGTAAGCCCCTTTTGGGGGGACCGTACCTAGCAATTGGTCCGATTTTCTCCACAGGGCAGCTCCGTAGATGTATGTGTCCAGTGCTCGAACTGGACACATACAATTTAGATTCTCTTGGTCAGGCTCCTGAAAGAGAGGAGGGCAGAAGGCCTGCAGCACTACATGTTGTGGCGTGACAGAGGGAACCTTAGGAACATAACCCGCTCGAGGGTATATGAACGCCTTGGCCATGCCGGGTGCGAAGTCGAGATAAGTAGGGGCCACTGAGAGGGCCTGAAAATCTCCAATTCTCCTCAGAGAGGTGATAGCCAACAGAAAGGTAGTTTTAAGGGTCATATGTCTGTCTGAAATATCTTGTATTGGCTAAAATGGAGCTTTACAAAGAGCCTTTAACATCACAACCAAGTCCCAGGGGGGAATACGGGACCGTACTGGAGGCCTCAGTGCACCGCGGAGGAAACGTGTAACTAGGGGGTGTCTTCCCAAAGAGAGATCACCAAGTGGGAGATGGTAGGCCGCAATGGCCGCCACGTAAACCTTCAGCGCTGAGTGGGTCAACCCTGCAGAGAACCTGGCTTGCAGAAACTCCAGAACTGTACCAACTGGGCAGTTAGCGTCCAGTCCCAGGGGAGCTGGATGAACTAGAGAGAACCAAAGGGGACATTGCGATGTCTCTCAAGTCACAAAGAGGTCCACTTGAGCTTTGCAAAAAATTCTCCATATCTGCTTCACCACCTCTGGGTGAAGCTTCCATTCCTCGGCCCCTGCCTCAACAGTATGTCTGCTCTGAGTGACAGGAGTTTGCACAGACGTGTGGTCATTGTGCACCAACACATGGTGACCCTTCAGGTCTGGAAGGAAGTATTTTAGTGCTAGATAGATGGCTAACATCTCTAGACAATTGATATCCCATGTCAGATGGCGACCGCTCCACAGACCATGGGCAAGGTGGCCACTCATGACCACACCCCAACCAGTGAGGGAAGCATCCGTCGCTAGTGTTATACAGCAACAAGGAGCTCCCAGCACCAGAACTGATTCAAGAACCAAGGTTTCTTTCACATGTTTAGGGCACGGCGGCATCACCACATGACCTTGATCATTCAAAGTGGATTCCCCCTCGGGGAAAATCCCTTGGTCTTGAGCCACCACTGTAGGGGTCTCATGTACAGCAGGCCAAGAGGTATCACAATGGACGCAGCTGCCATCAGACCCAACTATCTCTGAAATTGTTTGACAGTGACTCACTGGCTCTCTTGACAGACATGAGGATCGACTCGATACGAGCAGGGGACAGACATGCCTGCATCGTGGTTGAATCCCACACTACGCCTAGATAGGTGCTTCTCTAAACTGGAGAAAGTACACTCTTCTTGGCATTCAGTCTCAAACCCAACTCCCTCATGTGCAAGAACAACATCTTGATGTCGAACCACCATCTGCTCTGATTGAGCTAAAATCAACCAGTCATTGATATAATTGAGAATGCAGATGCCCTGCATACGCAGAGGAACCAGAGCCACATCTACACATTTCGTGAACGTGCAGGGTGAGAGTGCAAGGCCGAAGGGAAGTACTCGATATTGGTAAGCTTCATGAAAGTGAACCTCAGAAACTTCCTGTGTTGTGGAAGGATGGAGATATGGATGTATGCATCTTTGAGATCTATTGTGACAAACCAGTCCTCAGATCTGATTTGAGCTACAACATGCATGATCGTGAGCATTTTGAACTTCAGTGTCATAACTGATCGATTTAAAACACATAGATCTATGATTGGACGCAACCCCCCATCCTTCTTTGGAACATTGAAATTCCGGCTGTAAAACCTGGACTCCCTGTCTTGAGAAGGACCATCTCGATGGCCTCCTTCCTTAATAGGGTATTCACTTCTTGTTCTATAACCAGAGCCTGCTCTGGGCCGACTAGCGTCGGAGTAAACCCATTGAATCTAGTCGATGGAAAGCCGAAGTGAATACGGTAGCCCTTCTCTACTGTGCACAGGACCCATTGAGATATATTTGGCAGTAGTTTCCACGCTGAAAAATATACTAAGGGAATC
The DNA here is from genome assembly GCF_003368295.1 of Carassius auratus. Classification (NCBI taxonomy): domain Eukaryota; kingdom Metazoa; phylum Chordata; class Actinopteri; order Cypriniformes; family Cyprinidae; genus Carassius; species Carassius auratus. Next base: position 27,870,771 of record NC_039247.1, read on the forward strand.
AGTCTCTCAAGACTGACCTCTGGTGTTACTGAGACAGCCAGGTCGGTATCTCTTTAACCTGGCCATGTCTAAACCAAAGGGGTGGCTAGCCTCTGAGAACGGCACTCGCTGGAGGCCGCTGTGCCCTGGAACTCTGGCAGGGTTGGCAGACTGACCTCCCCCGAGGGCATTGAGGCAAGTCGGGCACCATGTAAATGCAGTGTAACCCGCTCTACCCCAGCTGCCCTGGTGTCAGGACTTTTTGGCCGAGGACTTCTTAGCTTCGATCACTGCCCTAAGATCTTGTTTGGGCTTATAAGTCCAAGAACAAGAGTGTCGCTGAGACTCTCATTCCTGACGCTCTTAACGGCTCTGTTTTTGAGCCTCTCTATATGAGGAGTTGGCATGGGGCTGCTCAAATCCTGCCCAGATGCCCCAAAACTTATGGAATGCCACCACTTGTTTATGTGCCTCCTGAAACCTGTCGACAACAGAGCTGACAGCGTTGCCAAACGGGCCAGAAGGCTGAAGCGGGGCGTCCATAATGCAGACCGTGTCCTTCTCCTTCATTTTGAACAGGGTCATAAATGTCACTCCACAGCCACCATAGCTGCCATAGACCGGCCAATCGCTCAGGCAGTCTCCTTGGTGGCGCGGTGGGAGAGATCAGCGGTCCGTTATATATCTTCAAAATTGATCTCCTCTTCTTCATCTAGCTCTAAGCAGGTCGGCTTGGTACGCCTGTAACACCGCCATGGTGTGCAGACACGCACCAGCCTGCGCTGCTGCCACATACCCTTTGCCCACCAAAGCCGAGGTAGTTATAAGCGGTTCAGAGGGCAACGCCGGGCCCTTCAGAGACTATTCAGTTCCGGGGGACAGATAGCTCATGAGCATCTGTTTCACCCGTGGTATCACTCTATAGCCACGCTCTACCATCCCCACCACGTTGCCATAATAATCAGACGCTGGGATGTAGAGGCGGGCTGAGAACGGGCGTTTCCACGATCTGGCTATTTCTTTGTGCAGATCGGGAAAGAAGGGAAGGCCCCGGCTAGGAGTTGGTTGACTTGCCCGCAGAAAGCTTGCTTTTCTGCGGTTCAGATGTTTTCCTGGCGGGCCAATCAATATTGAACTTGGCCACCGCTTGAGTAACCACCTCTACAAGCTCCTCATATTGCGGCGAAGGGGTGGTGAATCCCTGTTGACAGACTCCACGTCAACTTCTTCAGAGGAAGAGAGGCAGAATGTCGATCACTCTCCCTGGGGGAAGAAACCGCAGACTGGGACAGGGACTGGGCGCTCGATCTGGTCGAAGTGGAAGGAGATAGGGACTTGCCCGTCTCCATTCCCTCTGCCAGATCCATTTGCGAACCCCACGAGTGCAGCTGCCACTCTACCTCGGCAGAAGTGGGGCCAGCACTGCAGGGAACGCTGACAAAGGCCCCCTCCTCAAAGAGAGCCCTCCGGGATTTACTGGGACAGACAACAGTGAGTAAGACTCACATTCACACACAGAGCACTTGCTGAAAGATGCGAAGCTGACGCCAGCTGCGCGGCACATGCTTTTATAGCTTCCTGGTTGCTTACGTTACCCCATCCGTGACGTCTAGCTCTTCCATTGGACAGATTAAACACAATATTCAGAGTCTCTCATGCTAGACGCGTTCCCCATAGTGTTTTCAAAGGAGCTCGAGTTCCTGAAGAGGAATTCATACATCACTGTATGTAGTTTGTAGTTCGGTCGGATATGTAAAAAGCAAGCAAGGAAAACAGTGCACAAGTTACTAAAGTTAGTTGACAGTGAGGAGAGCGAGAGATGCGTAAGATAGCATGCACTTCTGTTGCATGATCATGATTGCTGTTCGCTCCATTAGCACACGCATTTGGATTAAAACTAAATCATAAGTATAAAACAAACAAAAATTATATGGGTATTCACTATAAACAACATTTATTTTAAACGTCAAGCATACATTTAAAGCAAAAGTGAAACTAGCAGACTGTGTGAAATGCACTAAGCTAGAATTATCTCTCTCATTCTGCACCAATGTGTTAAGGTTGCTTTAAAATTATGTTTTTTATTTGTACGCGAGGGTCCACGTATAGTGAGCGTGATGTAAATTAAATAATTAAAATAGTATGCCATACTTATATAATATATAACGTGTGGTCCCCTGCATTATTTTAGGGAAATGTTTTGTGATTACAGTATTATTTTTCTAATGCAAAATTAAAATGAACGTAACAAAAGTATCAAAAGCTTATACAATACATTTTAACAGGTATAATTAAGTGTGGAATTAACTGAAGGAAATATCTGTTTGCTAAATTAAGCCAACTGACATGATTCTTCTTCTTACTATTATTACTATTACTTACTATTATTATTATTAGTAGTAGTAGTAGTAGTAGTATTTTGTCTCTGTAGCCAACACGTTTGTAAAAAAAAAAATTACAAATGCTGTTAAAATACGGGTATCGGTATCGACGAGTACCAAAAATGAAAGTATCTGTATCAGACTTATTCTTAAAAAAGATAGTATCAGTGCATCCCTACTTTTTGCACTGACCTTCAACTCTGTGTCACTGAATTCGTCTCTGTGCTCAGGGAGATTTTAATGTACAGTTTTTTAAGAATGAGCCATACAGCTTCATTCATGGTTTCTCTGTCTCTCATCATGATCATTATGTCTCAGTGTGTCAGTAGATCGCCTTTGCTCTAGGGGTCATAAGACACGATAACAGGCCTGAGGTCAGTGCTCTCAGTGTCAGTTGTGCGTTTTACAGTGTGTTATTAAGTTGGCAGATAAACATGAGCGGAGAGCAGATGCACACACACACAAACTGCCGAGAGGATGATGCCGTCTGATCCACATTAAAGCCAGCGTTGTGTGCCAAGCATCTGTGAGCTTCTGTGAAAGTCTCTGAACGCTCTGGCAATCCCACCATGTGGGACCCAGCAGAACACAATGTCTTAGCGTACTAAAGAGACATGAACACACCACTAAAGCTGGGGAAACACTAGCATCAACATGCTAAAATGCTCCACTATCTATCAATCAAGGATATATTAAGAAAAGAAAAGAAAAGAAAAGAAAAGAAAAGAAAAGAAAAGAAAAGAAAATAATAAAGAGACTCAATGTGATAAAAGAGCATGGATAGTTTATGCAGTTTGACCATAGTGGTGTCTGCCTAATTTGGCTAGACAAGTTTGCACCTAAATATCGTTTTGTTTTAAGGCACAACAGGTGAATAAGGTAATACACTTTAACAGATATCACACTATTTTCTCCAGTTAATTATTCATTATTAATTAATTGTTTTGTAATATAGGTTTTCTGAAATGTTAATGTTTTAATATGCAACTGAGGCAGCTGTTAAATGTCTTCTGATTTCATAAGAATTTAATGTCTTTGAATTAAAATTCCACGTTGAAGAAATATCCAGTGTCTCCTTTCTCCTCGATCCCGTGAAGCGTGACAGAACAGCCAACCCAAAAAGTAAGCTGTGCCTTTCCTCCCCAATTTTTTTTTTCCTCCGTTGCTTAAACTTTTCATGTTTTCCTTTTTGGGTTGTGATCAATGGATGAACGAGTGAGCAACAACCCTGTTAGTTACGCGAGGGCATTTGTGTCGCTTGCCCTCACCAGCTCCATCGAGGGGGAAAATCTGGAGATGCTGTTCCAGATCAGGATGATTTTCAATCGCACCGCAGAGTTTCTGGATACTACCAACCTTGGTTGTAAAGAGGCAGTCATCCGGTGTCTGGAGAGCCTCCAAACCCGATCTGGGACCCATCAGCCAGCCTTCCCCAAGTCAAGCCCGCCGCTGTCCGCAGCTCACCCAAGCTTGCCTCCTGTGCCCGTTCCTCGTGAATGCCTTCCAGAGCGCCCTCCAGTGCCTGTTCCCAAGTTAAGCCCAGGATGGGCTCCTGTTCCCGAGATAAGCCTAGGGGGGGCTCCTGATCCTGAAATACATTGCAGATATGCTCACTGAATATAAACCTAACAGACCCCTCCGATCATTAGGATCGAGAAATACCAAGGGTTCATTTAAAACAAGAGGAATCTGCTGTTAGTTATGCCAGCCACAGTAGGAATCAGTTTCCAGAAGAGATCAGATGTGCTAAAACATTAGACATTTTTAAATATAGACTCAAAATTCTTCTGTTTAGCTGTGCATTTATTGAATGAGCACTGTGCGACATCTGAACTGATTGCAATGTATTTTATGAATTGTACTTTATTTTCTGCAACCCAAAATAATCGCACTGTCTTAAATTTTAAATCCATTTTTAAATAATTTTCAAAGTCTTTAAATTATTGTTTGTGTGTATGTGTGTGTGATCAATTTTTATATATATATATAAAAAAAATATATGTGTATGTCATTTGTATGTGTATAAATAGTGTTTCATATTTTGAGTTTGCTGTCAACTGTTAAATGTCTTTTAAATTAAATTAATTATTATTTTTTGCCATCTTACCAACTGAATAGTTATACTCAGAACTATAGCATGTTATTAACAGTTGATTAAAATATCAACAGTTCACATGCTAATTTGCTTGTTTTGTTTACATTGTGTAATGGCCTTTGGAATTATAAATGGTTTTCATCCTTAAGTGTTGAGCAGGTCAGCGGCTGTGCTGTCGGTCATTGCAGCATTTATTGTACATTATAACCCTATAGAGTTTATTGCAAAACAAAGATAAATGAAATGGCGACTAGACACAGTGTTCAAGGGAGTCTGTGGACACGAAAGCTCTTACCCTCCGTCACCTACACGCCATGACCATAAAACCCAATGGAAAATCGATAGAAGCAATATGCCTGTTCCAGTCCAGAGAACCACAATAAATCACAAAGCGTTGTATAATCCAGAGAAATGAAGGCTACTACTTGAGCGCGCCTCATAATATCTGTCGTTACAAACAGTACGAGACGCTGCTGTTCTGATATCAATGCCGGAGGAGCAGCTGCTTTATAGTGGACAGACGGAGAGCTTGTAATTAAACCACAGCTCAAGGTCATAAAATAAAGGTTCATTGTTCTTTGTCTGGTGTAGATGTCCTTACATTGATTAATCGGTTGATTAACAGGAAATCTGATTTATTAATGCTGCCTTTAAAGGTTACTCACATTAGCGTCACGGTGTGTCATGCGCCCTTGTTGTAGCATGTTTCTCTTGAGATTGAACAGTGTAGACACAGCCAAAAATAAAGGTCACGAGGATCGAAAGGTTGATGCTAAAAGGTTAATTGACAGTCATGGATTGCACATAACATTAACATACATGCAGAAAGAAGAGCCAGTCAGACAGAAGACATCAGCTGCGATCGTGGTATAAGGCTCTCAGACATATGCAACATGAAATGTGCTACTACAAAAGCAACTGTGGCTTCTGAACTGTGCATGGCATGTTGATTGTGATCGATAAGTGTTGTTATGTACACGCATGCAGAATGTCGATACCTATCAGAAATCAAGAGATTGTGAAAAATAAAAGCCAGTAAATGCATACAAATGAAGGCAATACTTGGGTTTTGCTTTACAATTTATGATCTTTCACTGATGACACATGACCCTTAGATGACCTTACGTGTTGTTAGATTATTAATCATAATCAGAGAATGTGCATGTAAACGCACACTAGAAGTATCCTTTGTGTCAAAACATGCCTTCAGCTGACAGATACATTTTTTTTTCTTAAATACTTTTATAAAGTGCACTTTGTAATAATGTCATATTTAATGTTTCCTTTAAAGTACATTTTCAATCATTTTATTTTCTGATGTGCTTGATGTGCACATACAAATAAAGGCTCAAATAAAGCACTGTAACAGCTAATTGCATTTAAAATAAATTTTTACTATAATACATTTTAATTTAATTGCAATTAATATGCATTCGAGTATCTAAAACATTGCATCAAGTTCAAACTCTAAGCATTTTCAAGTATATTATTTATATAGTAAGTGTTCTTTTAATACGGATGCTAAAATCTTTTACAAGAGAACGCAAGCATGTTCAATTTCTATACCAACAGTTTTCTATTCAGCCTTATTTTTTCTATGTCACAGTGTAGCCTGAAGCTCACAGCTGGTTGGTCAGTAGTTAGTGAAGGTCTTGAGATGGTGTGCTGATTCAACACTTCTAGTGTGGATACAGTGTAAGACAGCAAGTTGTACTTAAGATTGTGTTATTATACAGTTACGTAGTAATATTATTTAACAACATGTACTTACTATTGCGTTGTGGTTTGGTTCAGAGTTTGTACCCTGTAATTGTGCTATAAAAAAAAAAAAAAAATAATAATAATAATAAAAAAACATGTAATAAGGACACTGTAAAATGAAGTTTTACCCATTCTTGTCACATGATCATATTATTATTCGTAGCATGGGTATGCCTATCTCAGAAATGCAAATTGTTTATTTGCATTTTTTACATAAAAATCTGACAAAAATATGTTACAAAATGGAAGTTCAAGTCAATCATTTTTATTTTTATTTTTTTTTTTTTTTAGTAGTAGTAGTAGTATCAGTTTCACACACACACTGTGCTCTGGATTACACTGCGGATTTCCAGCTGTAATATGTAGGTCATCCAGCTATTCCATGTATACTCTCTTGCATACTTTACACAGCATATACATGCTACACTGCAGGAATAGTAAGAGTGCTGTTGTCTTTTGAACAAAATGCTGGATCACAGTATGCATTTTGTAGATGTTCTTCACAAATGTTTTTTTTTTTTTGAACTGTTCCAGTTCAGGTTCTTTGTGGTGCCTTTTTTATGGTATCACTGTGAAACGCCCCTTTTGAAGCCTTTATTTTTACACTATTGTATATAAGCATACTTGTTACATGTTAAGTGCTGTCAGATTATCGATTGGAAGAGGCGAGTGTTTAAGCGCCTTTATAGCCAACATTTCTTATCTTTATTTTTCCGTTGTAAATGTTTTTAATGTTACATATTTTCACATACCTATAGTATGTGTATGTATAGTATGTCTACTTACATGTGAATGCATTTGACAACTGACCATATGTAACTGGGGGAAAATAATTAATTATCAATTTTGCCAAAATGCCTTTTTCTAGTTGCAAAATAATTGCATTATGTTCATTGTTAATGTGTATTAAATGCACCTAAGAAGAGGGGATTCGGGGGGTTAAAGAAGCAAAGGCTTTTTATACTGTAAAGTATGTTTTGGAGTTAGTTTTCTTGTGTTGGTGGCTTTTACATTATTGCCTTCTTTTGCCCTGGTAAATAAGTCACATATCATGGTTGTTTCATGCTACTTCACTGTAAACAACATCACTGCACCAAAGTGCATTTTTATTTGTATTTTTGTCTTGGTGACATCTCAGCACAGTTTACCACCTCCAGAACATGGACAGTCAAACTACTTTTCTCTATACTGCTGAAATAGTATAAGGATATTAATCTAGCAAGTTATTCATTTTGGATAGAATGAGGGATCTCAGTTTGCATGCACTCTAAACAGTAAAGTTTCTTTTAATAACTGTTCACTGAAAGGTTCTTTGGGGAACCAATAGTGGATTTTCTGTGGCATCACTGCAAAAAAAACAATCTTTAAAAACCTTTATTTTGAAAATATTAGTCTTTTATCTTAGTGGTGTTAGCTGGTGGTTCAGTGCTTCCCACGGGTTTGAAATATAGACAAATAACAAATAATGTGTGATTTTTAACAATATTTGTTTCATTCATTTCAATTACTTAGGCTAGTATTTAATTAAATTCCCATATTATCGCAAATTTAGCAAAATGACATCTTTTAAATTTTAGAGTGCTCCTTGCTTTGTCATATAGTGTCTCTATATGTATACTGTATATATAGACTTTTCTTCATGCAGGGAAACATCCCAGCCAGAAATTACAATAGTTTTATATGAATCAAATGAAAATGAAATTAAATACAATTTTTTGTAAAAAAAAAAAAAAAAAAAAAAACCTTAACTTGTGACTTTTAATTATAAACAATCCTGAAATCCACTGGGACTCTTATTTTGAAATATCTATACTATTGCGAGCTGGTCCTTTAGATGAGAGATAAAAATGCATTCTTACAACCATCTAGATCATATTTTAAAAAGGTCATAAAGTCATAAACCGAGTTCATAATCAGTCGCTTGGCACTATTCATTGATTGATTGATTGATTCATTGATTCCTTTTGTAGTTTAATAATCAATAAGCTGTATAGTGATTTATGTTTATCCATCCCCAAAATACAAGATTTCTTATAAAGCTCATTAAGATGTTTGTTTTATCATTTTATGCATTGAAGACTTTTTATGACACTGAATTTAAGAAAACTCAACTGGAGGGATTTGGCTTTATTCGCACCCGTGCTCCGAAATACATTTCACAGTTCGCACACATCTCTTTTAGTAGTGACTGAAGTGGCCTCACTGTCAAGCCCTGTCTTTGTCTGTGAACAAGTGCGTGATTTTCCACTAGTTAATCGACAGCAGATGGTTTCATGGTTTCAAGTAAAGTCTATGTGTGTGAAACACTGCGGCTATGAAGGGTGCTCACTAGGAGCAGAGCTACAGTAGAGCTTTGGAGTGCTTATTTCTAAAGATAGACTGAGAAAAGGAGCTGATGCATAGAGAGGAAGAGAGAGAGAGAGAGACTGTGTGTTTTTGCTTCCTGTGTTTTTCTGTGCAAACACATAGCAGGTGTTTTTGCAGGCTGGATTTCAGGACTACTGTCTGAGCAGATATTCCTCTGGTGTCCCAGTGAATGAGTTATTTAGGAAAAGGTCAGTGACGCTTTGCAAAAATCAATCATAGCTGCTTTCCCCACTCGACTCCAGTGGAGAAGAAATCTTGCCATCGAGTGCTTGACTGAAAGAGCGAGCGAGCGAGAGACTTGGGTCATGGCAGTTTGACACTGTAAGCAAAATTGTCTCTGTGACAGTGTGTGAAGTGAGTCACCGATGCACGCTGAGTCTCCATCATGTCAGTGTTTGGCAGTTTTACACACTAGGAAGTCCACACTGAAGAAACATGTGGATAAAATGACACGCTGCCTGCATGAACCACAGCACTCAGAATCATACCCGTATGAATGCTGGCAACCTCGATGGGACGACTTTATATGAAAACAAGCATGAAAACACGTCTTGAAATGTGCTGCTGCTGTGGCATGTCAGTACCGTTTTCCTGTAAAGCAATAGTGGAAATAATTTAGACGTCCTCAAGTCATTCCATAACTGAATAATGACAAAACAATATATTACGGAATGTCCAAAATGCATCATAACAATACACATGTAAAAAGGTTTAATTTTAATAAAACACATATTGTCAGATAATGTTTTACAAGAAAATAATATTTCAGTGTTTCTATTTCAAAAGAAAAACAATGACAATATCTGAGTGGAAATTGTTTCTGAGTGAAAATTGTTCATATGACTTATGCAAATATATATATATATATATATATATATATATATATATATATATATATATATATATATATATATATATATATATATATATATATTATTATTTTTTTTTTTTTTTTTTTTTTTTCATGGAATAGAAATACATTTAAGGGGAGACACTACGGTCAAAAAGAGTTTTAAACTATTGGATATTGGACCATCTTCCTCACTTAATATGTACATTTAGACAACCGTTTTGTGTTTGTATAACACTTTTCTGAAATTTATGTTTGAATATGCATATTAGGTATTGCCTTATGCAAACATTTTCAAAACTATATATATATATATATGTGTGTGTGTGTGTGTGTGTGTGTGTGTGGGTGTGTGTATAAGTATGTCTGACTCTGGAACACAAAACATTGTATGGGTAAAAATGATCGATTTATCTTTTATGCTAAAATTCATTAAGAGATCAAGCAAAGATCATGTTCCATGAAGATATTTTATAAATATTTTACCATAAAACCATACCATAACTTATTATCATGGTTTTAGAAAACAAAATATTGTATACGATCAGGCAAATGATATATGAACAAATCCTTGAAAAAACAAACCCTGTGATTGGAAGAAAATCGTTCAGGTTTGCCTTCAATGACAATATCCACTCAGTGTATTTATATCATATTTGAATTGAATGAGAATAAAAGCGTGTCTTGAGGGTGAGCAAATGATGACAGAATCACCCTTTAAAGGGTATGGATGTTGGAGGGTGTGATATTTTAACTCTTGGCACCTGGAAGACGGGAAGTGAAGTCTTGCATTAACTGACCATATTGCTCTGTGCCATTAGGTGAGGAAGCTCTCACCATGTACATGGCCAAGAACAGGCTGGACCGGAAGATGGTCAACGCCACCCAAGGAGTCGAGGCACTGCACCAGCTCGCCTCCTCATACTTCATCGACCGTGACGGCACTATGCGCAAACTCCACGAGATACAGATCTCCAGCAATGCCATCAAGGTAAGCACGACAGAGAGGAATAAAGTAAGAACGAAAGAATGAGAACCATCCTCTTCCTCCTTCATTATCTGCCCACCGTCCATCTGTCCATGGAGCTTCTTTTTTTGGAGTTGACAGGCCTCTGAAGAGCTTCTGGGAGACAGGGCTCGAGGTAGCAGGAAGTCAAGCATGACAAAATTAAACAGAATTGACAATAGCTGCTGAGTCAGGATGACAGCAAGCAGCAGACACAGCACTTGAGCTGCACTTAAATACAGACACGGACTTAAGAACGACGGACCTGACAAACTACTGCTCATCTCCATGTGCATTTATGCTCACAAATGTTTTATCAGTGTCCATTGCGTGTGTTTGTGTGTCTGTATTAAACTGGTCTCCCTTGTGAAAAAGTTTTTTTTGACTTAATTGTAATGAATATGCACTTTTACTGTTTTTATGTATTTATTATTATTAAAAACTATTATTTACTTATTTTACATTTTAGAGGTATACTTTTAAAAAGGGTACTTTGGAATAATGCAGAATTGCAATTTAAATCATCATGTTTAATCTTTTGTCATGCTTTAAAGGTAGTTCTCTTATTTTGATATGTTGACTCACATACTAAAGCACTTGATTTTTACCGCATTGTGCTATTCATTATTACATTTTAACTTTACGTATTTTAAATGTAGAAAATTGCAGCTTCATCATTACAAATGTGTAATTACAGTACATAAAAATAACGTCTTGTATTAATATTATTGTATTGTATTAATAGTGTTAATTTTTCAGAAAATTCCTTATCCAGTCACCACTTATTAGCTACTTCTAAATATTGTAGAAACTTACATTTCTGTAAAGTTGCTTTGCAATGATTTGTATCGTAAAAAGCGCTATATAAATAAACTTGAATTGAATTAAAGGGTTAGTTCACCGAAAAAGAAAATTAATGACTCACCCTCATGTCTTTCCAAAGCCGTGAGACCTCCGTTCATCTTCGGAACACAGTTTAAGATATTTTAGATTTAGTGCCAGAGCTCTCAGTCCCTCCATTGAAACTGTGTACGGTATACTGTCCATGTCCAGAAAGGTAAGAAAAACATCATCGAAGTAGTCCATGTGACATCAGAGGGTCAGTTAGAATATGTTGAAGCATCAAAAATACAGATGAACGGACGTCTTACGGGTTTGGAACGACATGAGGGTGAGTCATTAATGACATAATTTAAATTTTTCGGTGAACTAACCCTTTAATTAGAACAATAGACATACAAGTTTCAATAGAAAATACAGTATAGTTTAGCTTATCGTATAATACATTAAGTACACTATAATAATATTCCAAAGATAATATAATTAAGGAATTACATATAGGGATGTGCTTGAGTGGCTCAAAAACACTCTTAAGTTCAGACAATTGTATTAAATATTAATTCAAAACTATAGTTCATTTTCGTTTAATTGCAGTTAACATGCAATCAAGAGTTCAAAGACAATAAATTCAGTTTACACTTAATTATATAAATTGAAACTTTATTATTTCCAAAATAAATACTGCTTTTAAAAGTATGCTAAAGTGTACTTCTTATTCACAAGGGATGCTAAAGGGAATGTATGTGTAGTTTTAGAAAGAATGTGCATAACGAGAAATCCAGGGACAACACAAAGAACAATGCATCTATTTATGAAAACAATTCAGATTATACATCAACATTATAAATATGTGTGTGTGTGTGTGTGTGTGTGTGTGTGTGTGTGTGTGTGTGTGTGTGTGTGTGTGTGTGTGTGTGTGCCTGTGTGTGTGTGTGTGTGTATGTATGTAGCTGTATATAAAACAAGTCTATGATATGTCTGCATTTAGATAAACGTGCAGGGTCTGTGTGTGTTTTTACGAGTCACGTTGCAGACACGAATCTATTCCAGCATTCAGGAAGAGGCAGAGACTGACACACAGACACACACACACACAAACAGACCTGCGCTAACAATATTGACTGAGTTCAGATGGCAGTACAGCTCTGGAGGCTCATGCACATACAGACAGAATGAAAGTGTTGATATGACAGCACGCCTTCCCTGTGAATCCTGCAGACTGACGCTCAGTGCGTTACTGGCACACAGTATGTGTAAGAGTGTGAAACTAAGTGTCTGTACTGCACTACATGCTAATTAGTGCACTCAAACACATGCACTACCTCTTTCAAGATTTCTAAATAAATGGCATTTAATTTACCATAAATGTGCGACAGTACATTCAGGAGTATTTTAACAATATTTCAAATATAATAGAATTATGGAAATTCATACATTACAATAAAACTGAACGTAAAACCTTATATATTTTTTAACAGAAATAATATGATTATTATTTAAACAATAATATAACCTGAAATGAAATAACCTGCAATTGAAATAAAATCTAAAGTTTTTTCTTCTTCAGATATTCTCATTTTAATTTACTTTAACTCAATATACTAAAAATAATTACAACTAAAATTGCAATGAAACTGAATAATAATAATGATAATAATAATAATAATAATAATAATAATAATAATAGGGATGAATAAATAAATGTGACTAATTATTACTATTACTACAATTATTAAAATATTAAAGTAAAAACGGATTTAAAATGATTGAAAATGATACTAAAATAACACTGTTATAAACAATTAAGATGTACTTTGACAAACATATCTGGTCCTAAAAATCGACATTATATTTGTCGAACTGATATAATTAGAATTATATTTTGCATAAAAGATACATTTAAAAAATACTATATATTACTCACTATATTTTCACATTACAGTAATCGGAATGATGATTGATTGATTGATTGATAGTAATGACAATGAGCTAACATACCTAATCAGAAAAACTAATCATCTAAAAGCATAGTTTAGTATGATTACATTAGTAATCATTCCCTAAGGCAGGTTTCGTTCACTTCTTAGGACACTTTGTTCCCAAAATACAGCCAAATAAACTCACACTCTCACTGGCTTTCAGACACACACACTATGACAGCATGGCGTCAGGCTTCACTCTCTGGAGGCATCTAATGCATGACGTCTGTCAGCTAGCCTCTCTCTTACCCCGTCCTGCCAGGAGGGGACGTGCCCTAGACACTTCAGTATGTATTTAGCTGCTTGCAGCAGACAAATGAACAGTGAGAGGGGTAGAAAATGGCCTCCCAGCACCACTTCTGCTATATTTATCAGTGTCTCCTGAAGTCTGAACACTGCTGAAGAGATCTACAGCACTTAAGTCACAGAGAAGACGCTCTGTCACTGTGTGTTTAAAACGACCCTGATATTTCTCAAATCACAGTCAAATCACCTCAGTGGATGAATCTTCTTTGAAAACAGTAATACTTGTAATAATTACATTCCGGTAGCTTTCTAATACAATTATTACTAGTAATAATTGCAATAAGTGAGCTTTTAAATTCAGTTCTTGTAATAATTACGATGAGAGAGTTTTCTATTACAATTGGAGAGCTTACTGATTAAATTCTTACTTGTAATTATTACAAGAATTGGATGAGAAAGATCTGTTTTTGCTAATTATTACATTTAGAAAGCTTTCTAATACATTTCTTACTTGTAATAATTACAAACGTTGAGTTTTTCAATTCAAATCTTGTAAAAAAAAAAAAAAAAAAAAAAATCCGAGCTTTCTGTTTCAAAACTTACTTGTAATTGCAATTAGAGAGCTTTCTAGTTCAGTTGTTGATTGGAATTGTCACTAGTAAAAGTTTAATTATAGAGCTCTAGAATAACATTCTTACTTTTAAACATGCAATTATTGCAAGTAGAGTTGGGAGCATTTTAAGCCAAACTGGCCTACCATAAGAATTGAACATTCTCCTAAACATTTGCTTGTGTGCTTCACAGGGAAATACAGTCGATGACAGAGTGTTTGGTTGAACTACTGATTTAGGCTTCAGTCTTTTATGTGTTGAGAGAGTTTTGTTTGTAAAATTCTAGTCATAACCAATCATATAATCATAAGTGACCGACCATTAGAGCTAGTTTTCCTTTTATATATGCATTGCATATCAAAGCTGGAAAGCAATATTGCCTGAATTCAGTTGTCTTGATCTGGAGCTTTATTTATTTATTTATTTATCACTGATCGAAAGCACAAAAAAAAAAAAAAAAAAAAATCGAAAACAATGAAAAGCATCAAACACAATGAAATTAAATAGCAAACAACATCTAGAGCTCATTAGATGCAATGACCCGCAGAGATCATAAGCAGAACAATCGTTACAAGCTCATTTCAGCTTCTTGTATTTACAGATTTTTTATTTCATGCATATGCACTTGCGTATGTTTTATGTGATTATTATTTAATGTCACTGAACTTGTACCATATTCACATGACACGGGACATGGCATGAATCAGCTTCATATCCTGTAGAGAAGCAAATTCATGCTGACAAATTTCATGTTTTTTTTTTTTTTTTTCTATTGGAAATTATTTAAGAATAAAATTAGGAAAAATACACACATACATACATACATACATACACACATTCATACATAAATGCATGCATGTTTGTATTTGGTGTTTGGAATTGACAAAGCCCAGACTGATGCTGTGAGATGGAGGAGTGTGATAGTCCCCTCTCAAGGTCACGTCTTCCTCTCTCAAGTGCTTTCATCTGATTTAGTCTTAAGCTTCATATGCAAATTTATGATGATGCAGCGAGCATTTCAGAGGACATCTATTTAAAAATCTATTGGTTGGCCAGGCTCCAGTTTTAGTCACTATCCGACGGCGTGTTGCCAGAACAGGTGCCATTAAAATAGATATTTTGACCTGAGCAAAAAGCATCCACTTTGCGACTGTAAAGAAGAGCTGTATCACTCATATATGTGCAGTACAACTGACACACTGCTGTAACAGAGCAGTGAAAACAACACCAAACATGATAATCTTTATTTTGTTAATATGATTGCATTTTATTTTACATTACATCTACTTACATGAATGTATACCTACAGTGTACACTGTAAAAAGTAATGTGAGTAATATGAAGTGACTACATAGGGGGGGATTGAGTGTTAGTACATAGCTATTGCCCAGTTCATTCAAGTTATAATTACTATAATAAGTACATATATCTACTATAATAAGTAAAAAGTATTTACATGTTTATTCTGTAAAATAAAGTGCTCCCCTTAATGTTAATGCTGAATACTGAATATTAATACTGAAAACGACTAATATAGTACATCTGTCTTGCATTCATACTACACACAGTGAATATGCACTTCATATAAATAAGTATTTTTAACTAAAATGGGACAGATGTCTCTCATTTGCCCTGTCTGTTCATCAAAAATAAAAACATTTGGAAATATAACGAAGACATCATTGAGGTTCAACTCCCTTTGCAATCAGAAGCTCAAAATAGAACTTCATTATATGGCTGACAGGTGACAGACGTAATAAGAAACAGGCACAGTTGTGGTCCCATGATGCCCTGCTTCATCACAGACTTCTCTGGATACAGTTTGTTCTTTAAAGCTATAAGAGCTTCTAATCTTCCCATAAGACAGAACGCAGCTGTTGGCGTCTTCCTGCCGATCTTCAAATGAGTATGTGATAAAAGAAGAAACTCCATCAACACAAACACATCCGGACAGATGGCCCTTTCCTAAACGTTGATCATGTGCAGCAGATTTACCGTATTTTAAGTCAAATGTTTACATGCGTGATTTTGTGTTTATCTGTGTAAGCTTGAATGAGCATCAAGTCATGCGGCTTTTCAGCATTTGTGCGTAATCCCACAAATCTCTGTCTTCTTTAGACGAGGGGTTTGGTTTTATTTTATACTCTGGCAATCTAATTCTTAATCCGCTGATTGTGCGTGTTTGTGTGTCGTCAACTTGGAATTTATAAGGTTCTATATGACATTTATATATATATATATATATATATATATATATATATATATATATATATATATATATTAGGGGTGTAACGATACGCGTATTCGTATTGAACCGTTCGGTACGACGCTTTCGGTTCGGTACGCGGTACGCATTATGTATACCGAACGGTTCGTTGGAGTATTTAATTATATTTGAAAAAAAAAAAAAAAAAAAGAGAGAGAGAAATATAATGATATGCGTTCAACAAGGTAGCCCAATAACCCAAACAACGTAACAGGCAACGCCCCTGACACTCCCGAAGAAGAAAAAAACACCATCTTATATGTTTATGTTAGGCTACTCAGCAGGCGCTCGCTCACTCAGTACGCGCTGAAGGCTCGTTGCAAAATAGCCAATGCGTTTAACAGACTAGAAATGAGAAGATCCTCCAATAACCAACAGGTCTGGTGTTTGGGTGCAGTTTGGATTCCCTTAAAGCTATAATGGTGATGGCAAGAGAGTGGTGGATAAAAAAACAACGGTATGTCGCATCTGCAACATGACAGGGTACACCAGCGGGAATACAAAAAAAAAAAAAAAAAAACACCAGCGGGAATGTCTGGGATATATGCGTCAGTACTATCTGGGAAAAGACGAAAAAAAAGGAGAAACATGCACGCAGCAAACTATCCCTGCAGCATTTAGACACTATAGCTTACAGGGAATCCAACCCAAACACCAGACCTGTTGGTTATTTTAGGATCTTATATTTCTGGTCTGTTAAATGCATTCGACATTTTGCAACGAGCCTTCAGCGCGTGCTGAGTGAGCGAGCGCCTTAGGGGCCGTTCACATATCATGCCTAAAAACGCATGGAAAACGCTAAGCGCGTCTTTCTCCTCCTTTCCAAAGCGCTTGGGCAGAAGCGCTCATGAGGCGTCTGTCTTTGCTAAGCAACAATGACGTGCTCTCTCCATGAGACGCGGAAATTTCAGCGAAGGATAAATGGATTTGCAGCTCTAAAAATCGCTTGCAGTAGCTCTGCTACTAAATTTATTTCAAAATTGCAATCCATATACAACTATGATCAGCTGATCCTTCATCTTGGCTGAGCTCTCAACGTTGTTACGGGAAAGGATGAAGCTGATTGGTTGGTTCTTGTCACATGACCCGCGGTGCGCTTGCGGCATTCTGAAAAGTTGAGATGTTTTTACATTTTGCTGTATCTAAAACGTATCGAACCGAACCGAACCGAACCGTGACATCAGTGTATTGTATCGAACCGAACCGTGAATTTTGTGAACCGTTACACCCCTAATATATATATATACACACACACACAAAGGTGAACTCTAACTTGAATCTATAAGGTTCTCTCTGTGATCCAATCAGTATTTCGAACACACACAAGTTGACCAGTCAGGATCAAATGTCGCCTGACTGCTCTGTGACAGGAGGAGAGTATTTGTAATAATATATAGTCACTGAAACATTTTTCAGTGTTTATTATCCCTTTATCCGGGGATCTGCAACCTTTAACATCAAAAGAGCCATTTTGGCCCCTTTCCCACAAAATTACTAAAATTAAGATAACACAGCATATAGCTAAAACTTTTCTTATGTCTTACTCTGGTAACACTTTAGAATAGGGAGCACTTATCTACCATTAACTATGGTGACACTTTATTTTAGGGTTTCTTAACAAGAAAGCCTTATTCTACATCCCTAATCCTACCCTATACCTAAACTTAAGAACTACCTTACTTAATATTTAAAAAAGCAGAAAATCAGGATTTTATTGATGGAAAAATCATAGTCAAAGTAACACTTTATTTTAAGGACAAATTCTCACTATTAATTAGTTGCTTATAAGTGAAAGTGAAGTGAAAGTGAAAGTGACATTCAGCCAAGTATGGTGACATACTAAGAATTGGTGCTCTGCATTTAACCCATCCGAAGTGCACACACACACACTGTGAACACACACCCAGAGCAGTGGGCAGCCATTTATGCTGCGGCACCCGGGGAGCAAGGGCACCTAAGTCGTGGTATTGAAGGTGGAGAGAGAACTGTACATGCACTCCCCCCACCCACAATTCCTGCCGGCCCGGGACTCGAACTCACAACCTTTCGATTGGGAGTCTGACTCTCTAACCATTAGGCAGCAACTTCCCCTTAAAGCATGCATATTACTAGCATATTGCCTATTTATTATATTACATATTACATATTAATACCTTATTCTGCATGACCATATTTTAGATCCATTAATCTAATCCCGTACATAAACTTGACAACTACCTTACTAACTATTAATAATTAGCAAATTAGAAGTTTGATCAGGGAATACTCTCAGTTGATAGTAAATATGTGTTCCCTATTTTAAAGTGTTACCAATATACTGCATTTTCCTAATGACAGTTTTATGGTTATGATTGGTTTATACTACAATCATTTTATTTTTCTTATCACAATAAGGCAGAAAATATATTTTATAGCTCATGTACTGTAATAAATGCTATGTCAGTTAGCACTGTATCATTCATATTCATTATTAAATACCTGGAGAAGACTTGAAAAACACAAATAAACCATATGAGTTTGGTTCCAAAATGCAATAAATCCATTTTAATTAATTTGAGGAAAAATGTGTTTTCTTTACCAAGAAAGTGGCAAGATGAAACCAATATTTTCAGTTTCAAACTTTCACATAGCATCTTTAGGTTATAATAACTTAAAAAAAAATAAGCCAGGTTATGATTTTCAAAGATTTATAATTAAATTAAATTAAATTGCTAAATCCATTGAATTGTTATGATTTATTTTTTTTTTTTCATACTGAAACTTGTTACATGTTACATTCATGTAGTTGACCAGTGCTATGTGCTGTATTAACAAAAACATACATTTTTTAAACACTATTAATTACATAAATTTAATTAAAACACTAACACCGACAAGCTACGCAATA
This sequence comes from Carassius auratus, assembly GCF_003368295.1. Taxonomy (NCBI): domain Eukaryota; kingdom Metazoa; phylum Chordata; class Actinopteri; order Cypriniformes; family Cyprinidae; genus Carassius; species Carassius auratus. The sequence goes on from NC_039247.1 coordinate 27,890,039, forward strand.
TCACATTCATAATCGAATGTGATTAATCTAATGAACACAATTTGGGGTAACTTGACAGTGATCTGCTGCTCTGTGTATTAAATGCATCTGAATAATTTCCACCTGAAAGCACGTGATGGAGATTTACTGGTACTATTAATCACAGAACTGGCTTTACTTACGAGATGTGCATGATAATCTCATGCTGTTTTTATTTTTTTATCGTCCAACCCTTGTTTGTTAATCACAAAGTACAAAGTAGATGAGGAAATTAGGATGCCAGGTGTATTCAATGCACGGCCATTACTGTCTAGTGTGCGTGGAATAGTGCTCTGTGATTGGTCGTTATGGTTTACAGTGGGTGGAATGGTCCGCTGTGATTAGTTGACCGAATATATCGCAGTCTGCAAAAAAAGTGTGAATATCTTGTCTCTTTTAATTTAAATCTAGATGTATTCGCTTTGGCCCTTCAAAACATCTACATGAACACAGTTGCCCCCCAAAAAGTGCCTCGTTTTATGTTTTATTAAAAGTCGCCCCATGCATATTCTATGCACATGATACAGGGAGAATTTATGTGGTCTAATGAGATGTTGTGTTCTTGTTAAAGATGTTATTTTATTTTATTGCTGTTATTAATTTAAAGCATTAACAAGATGACCAGTTGAATTATTTATGGGAGCGATGACTGATGAATGTATTTTTAATCCACTTCCTGTATATAAGACTAGTATTGACCAAGTTCAGAGGCTGTTATATGTAGATCAACTTACTGTGTTGTGTATTTTCATCACTTTAATATGAAAAATAACTTTTATATTGATTCAATGGAGTTATTACATTTATAAATAATAATAATAATAATCATAATAATAATAATAATAAATGTATCATGGATTTATTGCATTTTGGGGGAAAACAATAATAACATTGTATAATAAATCTTTGAAAATCAAAATTTGGATTTTAATTTTTAACGTTATTACAACCTAAATATGCCATTTGAAAGTTTGAAACCGAAAATAGTGGTGTACATACAACCACTTTTTTGGTAAAGAAAACACATTTTTACTCAACTTAAAAATGGATTTATAGCGTTTCGGTACTAAACTCATCATTACTCATTATAACACACACACACACACACACACATGCACATACACACAATAATAATAAAAAAAAAAATTCCAGAAGGGAATCATGTTTATGGTTCTGAATATTTACATTTGTTCAAGAAGCACACATTTGTACAGGATTCAGAACTATAGCTTTTGTGTTCGAAGGAAAACCGACGATCATATGGCACTGGATAGACACAAGGCTAATTAAATGAGTTTTCCTTTTTAGCTCAACTATTCTAAAAATAGAGTGATTTTCATTCTCAGGTCTACTGTGTGTTTTCAGGTGTGTTATTGTGACGTGTCACCTGTATTTATCTGAAGGTCAGATACGTGCTGCAGTTCTGCTGTGGTGTCTTTGTAATTAAAGTGACCCTCAGAGCGTGTAGAAGAAACACTATCTGCAGAACAAAAGACTGTATTTAGGTCAAATGCTGCTGTAAATCAGACTCTGGAGGCTGCATTGAGATGACAAAATAACAGTGAGACTTACAATTCAGAAATCAAAAAAACTAAGTCAAGAAATCATCAGCTAATACCTTGTTACGCTGAGGAATACAAGGGCTATAAATACTCAGGGAGGTAAATGAACAAACTACAATACACCTGGAAACAATCAAGAAGGGAAACAATGTGCCTCAAATGCACCTGGGAACTCAAACATCTGAGTCAGGCATTCACTATTCAATATATATATAATTTTTGAAATTTGTTGAAAATGTGCTCATACTCCCCCCACCTACAATTCCTGCCGGCCCAAGTCTCAAACTCGCAACCTTTTGGATTATAAGTCCAGCTCTCTAACCATTAGGCCACAACTTTCCCTGACTTATTTCTACAGTCAAGAATGATTACTCAAACCACACAGCTTACCAGGGAGGTGTGCTATTACTTTTCTAAGCAATGGGGTTTACAATTTTCGCCCAGGGCCTTTACAAGAATATATTGATTGAGCTTCCTGGTATGGAAGGTGGTGCACACACTTTATGATCTAACACACCAAGGTTAGCAATATACTGTATAACAAAATATCCACACCAACATGTGTTGTAATTAATATAGTGATAAAAAATGGTGTTTTCACTGTGACATTTTCATGTGTGAAGGGTGAAATGCTAAGCTTTGAAATCTTAAAAACACATTTTAAATAGATTTCTGACCGCTTCATTGCTTTTGAATGAATGAATGAATGAATGAAAGAACAAATGAATGCATACATACAGTGCATGCGTTCATGCATACATGAATGCAATCATGAGAGACAATTTCAGAAATGTGTGTCCGTAATATTACTATATAAATATAACAATACTAAAATGTGCTGTATGTAATCATCATACGTTTGCAGATATTTAATAAACATGCCAAACATGCCATATTTGTTTATCTGAAAGAAGAAGTTACAGTCAGTTATTCTTCTTTGAAGATTTGCACTCCGGGCCGAAACGTCGGTCTCTGTTTTGGTTTGTGAAATCCCCCCACTGCAAGCTGCCTGGGTTGCCAGTTGGAGGAAAACACAGCATATTTAGTTTCATTCATCATCATATGTGCTTGTTCCTGTTTGTGTCGTCAATCTGGCAACCTGCATGTGCATCAAGTTTGAGGCAAAAAAAAAATAAATCCTCTCCAATATTTTGAATTTGGACTGCAAGACTTAGTTCAACCACTCGGTGTCAATCCCACACACAGCACCTTTAAGTACAGTAACCAATGAAAATTTGTCCGTTTTTTCACGCCCTGGTTTGATGAGATATGTGTCTGTCTTCAGGTGACGGAGACGCGGACGGGTCCACTCGGCTGCAGCACGTATGATAATCTGGACTCGGTCAGTTCTGTTCTTCTTCAGAGTCCGGAGAGCAAACTCCATCTGCAGGGTATGTGATCCAAACAATTCACTGTGCTATTAGTCTAGTTTGTTTTGTCTGGTAGTCTGCACTGTTGTTCTGCTGCAAGTTTATTTGTGTCAGAAAAAAATGTAATTAAAAAAAAAAAAAAAAATTCTGTTGAGAATGGAGAATTGATTGTCTACCTGCAGTAGTGATGAATAGGAAGGAATAATACTGAATGTAACAATTTTAACATAATGATCAATGATTAATAGATAAATAAACTCAGATATCATGCCAGAAAACACAGCAGCATGTAGACGTGAACAGAGCTCATAGAATCAGATTTGGTTTTTAGCGGGGCTGAAATTAAAGATGGAACGACTGAAACCTCTTACACATGGTCTAGCAACACCTAGGATTGGCATAAATTACTTCCTGAATCCATCTTCAATCCAGCTGCATGTGTGTCAAATTAAAAGCAAACAAAACAAGCATATGTTTTTTTTTTCTTTCAGAATTTACATATGAAAAAAGATCATTATGTCTTTATAGATCTTGTCTATCAGAAAACATTTATTAATTTATTTATAGATTTCACTGTGTGCACATCTGCTGCATTGACACATGCTTTAGAGAAGAGAAACACAGATGCACAGCTGCGACGAGATGCATCTGCAGGGAAAATAAATGCGTATGAATCTGTGTGGCTGGCTGATATTACTGGAAGTTACACACGATGTGCTCAACAGCGATGGGAATTGCAGTTCTGGTCTTTTAACATTTACAGTGATGACTTTAAGAATGTAAACAATGCTATTTTGAGAAGAAAAAAATTTTATTGTCAATATTATTATTATTTTTATTTTGAATGTAATATTGCTTTGTGTTAAAGTTTTAAATTCTATAAAAAAATATTATTTTCTTAAAATGTTTCTATTGTTTTATTTTATGTATTCTGCTTTACATTGTGTTTGTTTTAGAAAAAAATAAAATAAAACAATTATTTCTTTATTTTTTTTTGAATATTTTTAATTTCTTATATTTTATGATTTACGGATTGCAGTGTTGCGTGTTTTAGCGTAGGGAAATGTCTATAAAATTAATGGAAAATATCCTGACACAACATTTTTTGTTGTTCTCGTTGTTGTTTTTCCCTAAAGTGTTCATGGTTTGATTAAAGGTGCAGTAGGTAACTTTTGTAAAAATATATTTTTTTACATATTTGTTAAACCTGTCATTATGTCCTGACAGTAGAATATGAGACAGATAATCTGTGAAAAAATCAAGCTCCTCTGGCTCCTCCCAGTGGTCCTATTGCCATTTGTAGGAATACTATCACTCCCGGTAAGAAACAACCAGTCAGAGCTGCGGTCCGTAACTTTGTTTGTGTTCAAAATGTAGAAAAATGTATATAATAAGCGAGTACACCATGAATCCATTTTCCAAACTGTGTTTTTGGTTTGTCCTGAATCACTAGGGTGCACCTATAAGTGTTTATATTCAGACTATTTTAGATTGCTTCGGGGGTACCGCGGCGGAGTAACCCAGTACCTTTGTGATTCTTCATAGACACAAACAGAGAGAAGTAGCTCCGGCTACGATGTTCTTCCACAAGACGCAAGCAGTTCTGTTTATTAACCGCTAGAGCGTCAAAAGGTCCCTACTGCAGCTTTAAGACAGATGATTCTTTCTGTATTAATAAAAGCTAGCTCATAAGAGTCATCTGTTTTCATGAATCACACTACAATGGTCATGTTGTAGATTTCATGCAAACGGCGATGACACTGCAAGATGTGTTTTGGCTATATTTCTTTTTTATATTTTGCTGAGGTGTTGTAGATTCAGCAGCAGCACAGCAAACTCAGTCAGAGTTTCATTACTGAGTTGAGTCTGCACTGGTGGATGAATTCACATGCTCACGGTTTAGTGGATGTGAACAGCTTTGGTTGTGTCAGTTTTAATGTAAAGTTTGATGTCTAACTTGATACAAGCAATTATGTTTTTTTTTTTACATTTATGCATTTTTAGCAGACACTTAAAGCAACTTACAGTGCATTTAGGCTATACAATTTTTATTTATTTTTTCACCAGCAAGCATGTTCCCTGAAAATTGAACCCACAAGCTTTTGCGCTGCTAACTCAATGCTCTACCACTGAGCCACAGGAACACAAGCGTAATACTCATGTCTAATTACACATGTCGTGATTTATGCTTTAACTCTGCTAATAGCCTAGTTAGCAGAAGTGTATTTTCCATTTCGGTTAACTCACATTTTTGTCATAACCTGAAATATGAATGCTTGTAGAAGTATCACTAACACATTTGATGTGTGTAATGAAAGGATTCTGTCGGAGCCGTGAACAGCTCAACTTTATCCATCTTTTATCTGGCCCTCTCATTTTGAATATTCTCTCTGAAAGCTCTCTCTGTAGGTAATGGGCTTTGATGCTGCACATCATTACACTGCATAAAACATCCCACTGTGATAGCAGTGTGTCAGGTCACAGCAGAGAGCAGCTATCTGTGCCTTCTTGATCTGGATTAAAGTCTTGCGCTGTTGGTTTGCTATCAGGTTGTTGTCTTTGAGATGTTTGGAGAAGATGGATTTGATGGCTGTTGATGGAAAGATCTTCTCAGGGACGAGCAGCTGAAGAGCAGTAAACATCTGCTGAAACAGGGTCACACAGACGGACTTTTGACTGTTGTCATGAGGTCTTGTCCACTTTAGAGCTTATTCCAACCAAGAGCTGCCCACTTAAACAGGAAGATACGGTATATATATATATATATATATATATATATATATATATATATATATACACAGTTATAATTAATTTGTTAAACAGTCAAAATTAGGCATCATTGTGGCGTTTTATATCAGTTTTGATCTTATGTCATGATTATATTTTTAATTTTGTTGTAATTTTAACTTTTAATTGAAAAGATTTACCAAAGCAAATGTTTTTAAATTTATTAATTATTAATTTTTAACTATTTTATTTTTCTTTTCTATTTATTCTTTTTTTTTTTTTTTTTTTTTTTTTTTTACAGAAAACAAAGAAGCAACTATTTTCTTTCATCCATGAAAAAACACCTGGACGATGAGCACGGTGCAATGCACACACACACACACACACACACACACATACACAAACAAACAAACAAACAAATAAATAAATTAAAATAAAAAAACTGCAAAAAATAACAGAGCGGGCTAAAACATCTGAATGATGATAGACACAGATCAACACTGTCTCATGACAGATAGGACTGAGACCATCCGTATGCTTCCTATGAGATACATTCCAAATAACCTGTTTCATCACGCATATCATTTGTTTAAATACTGTGGTGTAATGCAGAGGTTTCAATATAAATTACCTGTTCTAAACAGTTTTAGAAAGGTCATAATAAAACTGCAAGTCTTGTGTTCACTTTAGTATTTTTTCCCATCAGAGACAAAACAGAGAGTCAGAGAAAACAGCTGTAGAAACTGATTATGAAGCGTTTTCTAAGGACACTCTAAATGTGTTTTGTTCTGTTCATCCTCCAACTTTTAGTTTCTCGAAATTGCAATGTCATTGTTCACTTCTGTTTCTGATGTGTTTCAGCACTTTGGATTTCAACACGGCCCTCTGCTTTTATATATATATATATATATACATGAATACATACACACAAACACACATACATAGGAAGTGGAAGGTCAAGTTGAGCGCATTGCAATGTGGGATAGAGTATTGTGTGAAGTGGCTTTTTGCATGCTACAAATGTTGGCAAATATTATTTTTTTTTTTACAATAATAATTTGATGTATTGAAAACATACTATTTGCTGCAGAATATGTAAGAGGATCATGACATTATGTTCTTATTTACTATCTTTGTGTTGCCTTTTTATCTTTAGTGTATTTTTTGTTTTGTTTAAGCCGTTTAGTTTTTCTGCTAAATGTATTTTGTTTTAAATTATGTTTTTCATTGCAAAATAAAACATGTCATGTATTTCTATTATTTAATTAATTTATTTATTTATGCATTTCTTTCCTTCCATTCAGTGAATTAGCTCACTGCTCCAAAGCTGTGGACGGAGTTTGTGTTTTCTGAAAGCCATAGAAAAATCAAATAACAGAATCTACCATTAACATCTATCCACCTTTTGCCTGAACAATGCTGCACTGTACTTTTTATATGTTTTGCTTTCCAGGTGTGTAATATAAATAAACTGCAAGCCAAACTCTGTTCAAGAGCCAGAATAGCAACGCCTTTTTCCTTAAAGTGCATTTTCAGATCTGTACATTGTTTGCTTTGTTCTGAGACAAGGACATAATTTACGTAAAAATGTAGAATTTTCTTCTTGGTTCGGTTAGCTTTCACAAGGCAACAATGCAAAGCATACCAAACTTTGTTTATGCAAGTCACATGTGGGTAAAACTATACCTTATTGGTCAATGTTTATCTGTTCATGTTCTTCAGCATCAGTCATCAAGATGGATTGACAAGTTCGCTAACAATGATTTTTATTTTTATTTTTTTGGTTGTAAAACAGTAAAATGGAAGAAGCAGATTGTTGGATAGGCTCTTTCTTAATGTCAAGACATAAGGCAAAAGAGCTCTTGGTCACTAAAGTGTCTGGCCTTTAAAAACAGTCACTTCACATCCCATCTACTGTATGTGTTAACAGAATCATATCTTTCTTGCTCTCTGTCAGCTTTGAGCCGTTGAGAAAAGACGACTGACAAGAACTGAGATTTAACACACGTACATGAGTGAGAGATGGCCACAATCACGGGACGGTCACACATCTGTCGTGTCCCATTAGAGTCGCCTCCTGCATCTCTTTATGAATTAAGAAAGGTCACTTTGAAGGAATTGTAGTTGCCATTAAGAAAATTGTCTCGGGAGGCTGTGACTACAGCCTAGTGCAGGTAATAATCCCGGTGGGAATATGGAACGAGGGGAGGATATCCTATTCAAAGAAATGTGTTAACAAGGTGGAGATGAAAAATCGCCCGTGCAATTGCCTTAATGTCTTCCTTTAATAAAGCACCTTAAATGAGAATTGTCATCATATACCTACACAACAGATGCGTGAGAGTTGGCAACCCTGCAAACACATTGACATATTGTCATGAAACTTGGTATGGGTCATCAGCACGATATCCTGAAGTAGCCTGAGAAGTTAACCACGGTTAACCACCAGATCCTCCTATCAACTCTACTGGCAAAAGGCATCTCAGGAACCACACTTCAATGGTTTGAGTCTTACCTATCAAAGTCACAACATCTAACTACTGGGGTGCCTCAGGGCTCAGTTCTTGGACCACTTCTCTTCTCTGTCTACATGGCATCACTATGTTCTGTCATTCAGAAAAATGGCTTTTCATACCACTGCTATGCTGATGACACTCAACTCTACCTCTCATTTCATCCTGATGGTCCGACGGTAGCTATTTGCATCTCAGCTTGTCTAACAGACATTTCTTACTGGATGATGGACCATCACCTTCAACTCAACCTTGCCAAAACAGAACTGCTTGTGATTCCAGCAAACCCATCGTTTCATCACAACTTCACCATCAAGTTAGGCACATCAACCATAACTCCTTCAAAAACAGCTAGAAGCCTTGGAGTTATGATTGATGATCAGCTGACTTTCTCAGACCACATTGCTAAAACTGTCCGATCCTGCAGATTTGCTTTATTCAACATCAAGAAGATCAAGCCCTTTCTTTCGGAACATGCTGCACAACTCCTTGTTCAAGCTCTTGTTCTGTCCAGACTGGACTATTGCAATGCCCTCTTGGCAGGTCTTCCAGCCAAATCTATCAAACCTTTACAATTAATTCAGAACGCGGCAGCAAGATACATTTTTAATGAGCCAAAAAGAATTCACGTCACACCTCTGTTTATCAATCTGCACTGGCTTCCAATAGCTGCTCGCATAAAATTCAAGGCATTGATGTTTGCCTACAAAACTACCACTGGCTCTGCACCCATTTACCTAAATTTGTTATTTCAGACTTATGTGCCCTCTAGAAGCTTGCGTTCTGCAAGTGAATGTCGCTTGATTGTGCCATTCCAAAGAAGCACAAAGTCACTTTTACGGACTTTTAAATTAAATGTTCCCTTCTGGTGGAATGAACTCCCCAACTCAATCTGAGCAGCTGAGTCCTTAGCCATCTTCAAGAATCGGCTTAAAACCCATCTCTTCCATCTTTATTTGACCCTCTAACTTTAACACTCACTATTCTAATTCTATTTAAAAAAAAAAAAAAAAAATCTAACTACCTTTCTAATCTTTTTGTATTCTATTTTCTTTTCATTTATTATGTAATTGTATGTTTGTGTGTGTGTGTGTGTGTGTAAAGACCTCTAACACTAGCTTGCTCTATTCTTCTTTTTATTTATCATATTATTTAAAATCCCATGCTACGTGTACTGTGTTAACCTAACTGAGACTTGTTATAGCACTTATATATCATTGCTCTTTTTGTTGTTTTTGATTGCTTCCACTGTCTTCATCTGTAAGTCGCTTTGGATAAAAGTGTCTGCTAAAAGAATAAATGTAAATGTAAATGAACATTCTGCTAAACATCTGTTTTGTGCACTTTAGAAGAAAGTCAGTCGTGCAGGTTTGGAATAAGACAGGGTTTTAAAAGTTGACCAGTTTTTCACGTTTGGTTGAACGAACCTTTTAAAGGGATGTTTTTGAAAGTCTGGAGATGAGGGTCTTTACAGGTCAGTGGAGTTTAGAGGACTCTATGTCTGTCTTTGTACATCCTGCTTCAGAATAATGAGCTGGTGGCTATTTTCAAAGTTCAGCATTACAGTATTTTAGAAACTGCCTGTTAGGGTTGAGCTTGAAATTTGACATTTTCCATTTTGACATCTGTCAGTGACTGTAAAAGAACACAATGTTGTCATTTTAATCTGTCACTGTTATTTTAATATTTGATCAAACATGCCTCTCTTTTTTCAAGCAGATTTATGCAACTGCTCCACTAATTGGATTGGATACGTGGCAATCAGCACTGGAGTGTTACACTGTTTGAGATCTGTGTCCACTGCTGTTTTGGTATTTTTGCTGGAGAAATAAATCTTCAATATCTGGTCATACCGTGTCTGAAATGTCACTTACTCAATATTAGGACTGGGTATCAGCAACTCCCTCATCACAAGACATGCCACGATCCAAAATCATGAAGTATCGGAATTGTATCACGATTTGAAGCTGCACCACATTTTTTTTTCACCATTTGATTCATGTTTGTCTAGCTTCGTGAAGAGTCTGGACCAATCAGACACACCATTTTTCATTTGATTTAACAAATCAATTATTCATTAGATTACCAAGTAATCCAAACCCCTCACCCAATAAACACACTGGGTGCCAGCATTTCTGGGAACGACATCAGGCCCATGGCAACCAGGACACCTCAGACAGATCAGATAAACCTTTACGACCTTATGCCATGGTACATTTTCTATAGGAAAGACACGTAATGCTCAGCAAAATGGACTCTTCTCTAATTAATTCATAGAAAAAACCTTTCTTTGAATGAAGACACATATACTTCAAGTCACTGTATATGTATAACTCTTCTGGTATATTGTCTTGTCCTGTTTTATGCATGCTTATGGTAGAACGACTTGTTCATGTAATCTTACCTATATGTAATCTTACCATGTTTATTATCTATGAAATCATTTTCTAGTGATCTAAATGAAAGTGTATATCATATATTGGTACATAGGCTAATTTTGCATTAACACTCAATAGAGTTCCATATGCAAATTACCATGCTTTCAGACAAAGGGCCGTAAAACTCTACATTATTCCCAAACACCCACTTGGAATTTCAGCCTTTCTCAATGGACAAGCTCATCCTGAGAGGCGAGAATCTTCTACCTTAAAAGGCTAATGCATAGTTTTGCCCAGTCTCTGCTTCTTCTGCTAAGTCTTCTGCTAAAATCTGATTGCGGTCCGTGTGGAGAGCTGGAGCTGGAGACGGTGTGGGCGTGCCCCGTCTCCATCACATAGCTCACCCAGTCTGCGGTTCTTTTAGATCCTAAGAGGATGACAAGGATGAGCTAGAACTCTCTTGGACTACTAAGCATGTGCCAGGCCTTCATTCTTGACTTTCTATTCACCAAAGATCCTAGGATCTCAGCTGATGTCTCTATTAGCTCTTTTTCTCTTTCCACTGGGGAGAAACTCCCAGTCGCCACTGAGTTAGAACATCTTTGGAATGAATCTCTCTTCAAACCTGGAAGAAGGTGATCATGACTCCTACACCACCGAACCTCCAAACCATCAAGACTTTCATCCGAGACTGCATTCGGACGCTCGAACCAGGCCAAGGCAATGCAAGTTTCATACATTTAACTAAACAAAACTGAGGTTTAGTATAAGCTGTAGACCCCGTTCTAAAATGGAGCTGATGGTTTTACTCAGGTGGTTAACTCTTTTCATAGCTTAAATCTCAGTTGTTGTTTTTTTGTTTTTTTTCTCTAATGGCTTCATTCATCCACTTGGCCCTACTTTAGAATATGAATTTACACTAAATATTCGCTGGACAAACAGATTAGTTGATGGCAATTTAATTCTGCTACAGTTTAATTTTTCAACTAGTAATTTAATTCTGCTACTACTGGCAGCTCATACAAATAATTTAAATCAATCATAATTAATTGTGATTATTTATATACATTTCCCTTTGAGCTTAATTTACTCACATGCCTCATAAAAGCAGCTCAATGAGAAGTCTTTTGACAAATATATATATATATATATATATATATATATATATATATATATATATATATATATATATATATATATATATATATATATATATTTCTGACAATACTGATTAACTATAGTCTTAATATCGAGCACAACAGCCTGATTGTGTGTGCCTTATTACTGAAATATTTATATTTCAAATGTTATAAAGTAGCCATTTTTCTTTCATTTTTTTATTTATTTATTTATTTTTGGTCCTTTCCATCTTGTTCTTGTTCAGAGAAAGACATGAGTTGAGTGCTTTGCCTCGGGATATCTTGTGAAGCATGATAATGACATGCTGTTACATTTCCAAATGCAATAAAATCAACTTTGCCAACGAGTTGACATCACAGACGTGCACTAATCAGCCACTCTCGTCTGCTCCTGCAGGATCTTTGGTTTTCTGATTTGGAAATTATGTGTACAACAGTTTGCGAGGAGATAGCTGTGTTTCTCCATGGCCACACTGTGCCCATAGTGCAATTTCTCCACCAGATGAGACTGTAATTGTGCCCTGGAATGGAGTCAGAACCAGGGAGGATGGCATCACTCTGGTAAAAAAAAAGAAAAAGAAAAAACCCTTCCAAAAAGCATTCCCCTGTGAAACCACCATCCCCTTTAGATTAATAATTTAGTTTATTATGTAAAATGTATTGTGCAAATTAAATGTTTAAATTCTATACATGTGATAATTCATAAACTAAATAATGGTGATTGGCTAATCAGAACTACTGTATCAAGCTGTGCACAAGCTGAAGAAAGTTTCTGCCATTTTCCGTGCAAAATGGATCAAGCACAATATTTGAAGGTGTTTAAAAAGAAGACAACCGGACATATTTTTTTCCTTGATCATAACTTTAAGACATTTCCCTGACATGATGTCATTGTGCTGTATGTGTTACTGTGAGGGACTGAGAGACGATAGAGCAACGCAGGGTTTCAATCCTTGAATGAATCTGTTTTTGAATGAATCACATGAGCCAGTGATTCAATGGTCCATTCACTTGTTTTGTTTCTAACTGAATCAGCCAGTAAGATCATATCGTTTGATTTGAATGATTAAATTACTTAAGTCTGAACCTTCTCACTGGCTTCAATATACAGTACATATGGACTGAAAATATCATTTGATGACATAAAACGACAATTAAATCTCATAAGTAATTCCCTTTAATGCATTCAATGAATGTGCAGTCTAAAATAACAAGAGGTTATATTTAATATATTAATTGTAAATCTTGTAATTGTAAATATTTAGTTAGCCCATTACTGGGCATATCAATGTATCCCTAAGAAATGTATGACTGGTTTTTACTGGACATTATATTGGTCATTTAGATAACCCACAAACTAGTTAATTATGAAAGCATGTGAGTTTGTGTATCACTATGGTATTAGTGTATTTTTTATTAAACTGTAAAAGCTCCGGACATTTAATATCCATGTTGTTAATATTATAACACAGAACTCAATCTTTATTAGCATTGAATATATTAATGCTGTGCATGAAGAAAACATGAATTGCAGAAATATAGTGCGCAGAGCCGATTGACTATCGCAGACGTGTTTACTGCCATCTGGCTGAGAATGCTTATTTTTCACATGATAAGCATGACGTATTGATTTAACAATTCTCATGTTCATTTAAGGACAGCCTGCTCAGTTTGTCTTGGACACATTCTTCCACACTCTCAGTTCATCTGGCAGTATGTGGCATGTATTAGTGCTATCCCAGCATGCCTCAGTCAGTGATAACACTATAGCCTGGGGAACGGGCTATTCAAGCAGCCGTCCGGTGAATGGAGAGGCCAGAGGGGCGAATGGCAGGTCAGAGAGATCATTCCTGCCCCAAAGACCAGTAGTCCCTCACTACAGAACACAAGATCCAGTGGGCTTGGTTAGATCCCCATCTAGTGCGTGGAGATGGGTAGGTTTAGGTGTAGAGATGGGTGGTTTAACGGATCGGGGGTGGAGACGTGTAGGTTTAGGGGTGGAGATGGGTGGGTTTAGGGATCAAGGGGTGGAGACAGATAAGTATAGGGGTTCAGATGGGTGGGTTTAGGGATAAGGGGTGGACATGTGTAGGTTTAGGGGTGGAGGTTGGTGGGTTTATGGATCAAGGGGTGGAGACAGATAAGTATAGGGGTTCAGAGGGGTGGGTTTAGGGATCAGGGGTAGAGACAGTTAGGTTTAGGTGTGGAGATGGGTGGTTTTAGAGATCAGGGGTGGAAATGTGTAAGTTTAGGGGTGGAGGTGGGTGGGTTTAGGGGTCAGGGGTGGAGATGGAGATGGGTTGGTCCAGGGGTGGAGATGGGTAGGTTTAGAGATCAGGGTGTGTAGACGGGTAGGTTTAAGTATATGTAAGGTGGGAGGGTTAGGCTCAGGCTTAAGGCTTGTGTTATGCAGTGACGACCATCTCTTAAACACAGCCAGATACAGACTGTGCCAGAATCCCAGACTCAGACACCCGGTCCAAACCCGCCGGGGTTTCCAGGTCTGGAGATGGATCCCTGCTTAGGCCTGGTCTAAGGTCACAAATTGAGTTTCGCTTGAACGTGCGGCCTCAGTCCTGATATAAACAAACAAGAACTGTGAGATGCTAATTGTCTAATTTTATAACTGTAAGATATACATCAGATTTTTGGTGTCGGGTTTAAAGCGGTCTTTTTCATTTCATTTAAGGTTGGTTTCCATTTAAGGTAATTTTTTATTCATTCCCTCTGGCTAATGAATGGATCCATAATAATGCTTCCTCCAGAAAAAAAAAAAGTCTGTCCCCTATTGTCAAATACACGGTTTGGAAAATGGATTCATGGTGTACTCGCTTATTATGTTAATTTTTCTACATTTTGAACACAAACAAAGTTACGGACCGCAGCTCTGATTGGTTGTTTTTTACTGGGAGCGCATGACTTTCTGCAAATGGCAATAGGACACTGGGAGGAGCCAGAGGAGCTTGATTTTTTCACAGATTATCTGTCTCATATACTACTGTCAGGACATAATGACAGGTTTAACAAATATGTAAAAAAAAAAATTCCTACAGCACCTTTAAAGTTTCTAGATAAATGGAAGCTTCATGGCTTTGTTCCACAGAAGTTATACCTAGGATGATATTATGGAGGAGAGGATTTGAAGGGGATTAGAGGGGATTATTATTATTATTATTATTATAATTCTTTTATTTTTTTGTCACAGTTTTCAGAAAATATCTTTGAGTTTATACCTTAATACTAAAGATGCAGTTCAGTAGGGTATTACATTACATTAAATGGTGCAAACTTTACTGAAAAAAAAATAAATAAATAATAAAGTAATAATAATAACAATACTTTGTTTTATTTATGTATCGACTAACTAACTGTAATTCCTTTAAAAAACAATATAGTTCACTTGCTTGTTAGCTTGCAAATATTATGATAACGGCAATGTAAATAAAAAGACTGAAAACCAACATAAATGCAATATTTTAAAACATAAAGAATGATGCATAAACATATAAGCAAAGTGTCATTACCTGAATAACATATACTCATCAATTGATTTGAATTAAAACAAATCAGTTCATAAGACAAAATAATGTGAAATGGTCGATGAGAAGGTTAATGGTTAATGCATCAGTATGCACAGTGTGAAATTGTTTCTCTCACTTAATTTAGAGTAAATAAATAAAGGGATATCAACTATCAAAGCAACATCAATTCTGTTAATTTTTTTATTAAGCACAGCTCAAATGCAAAAGCAGTAGATAATCTAGCCAGAATTTAATGCATGTATTTTATTTATTTATGAAATCTGCAGTTAAACACATTTGACAGTACAGCGTGATTGTACTCAGGAAAAACAAATCATGAGTAAAATAAATATTCATGTTTGTGAACATGAGTAAAATCAGCCATACAACCTACATGTGCAGCTCCCTGCTAAGGCATGATATACAGTGACTGAAAAGGATCTGATTTGCAACGATGTACATCGCCAGATGTGTACATCATCACACGAATGACGCATGTAAGACTCGACTTGCAACTTGATTTGTTGTATGACCCAAAACAGATGGTTGTGTTTGCATATTCCCGTATTACCAACTATAAGTTGGAAAAAAAGTTGCTCTGAGGGTGAAGCTTACATTGTTTTACAAAAATAAATTGAAACCTATTTTTATATTTATATTTTCTTACATGACATCCACAATAACTGGTACTGTATTTAATTTATGATGAATTAAATAAATTGCATTATAATACTGAGACTCATAGTGAAGATTAGTAAAAAATTCTGAACACAGCGACAAAAACTGAAATGCAAAACAAACTTCAACTATTTCAGTTTGGTCATAATGATCTTTAAAACGGGTTTCAATTTATTAATGCATAGTATATAATTTCTTATCTCTCTCTCTCTCTCTCTTTTTTTTTTTTTTTTTTACATTTTGAAGTCAAATTCACCTGTATTATTCTCCTGGTGTTCTTAATTGGTAGCATCAATAACTTCAGGTTAGTGATTTGTATAAAGATGTACCATTTGGGACTATTAAATAACATGAAATGAAGGAGAGAGCATTTGTAAGCAGTTGTAGATAAAACGAGCCGTTTGTCGGTTAATTCACATCCCGTTTTCTCTCTGATAGTTGTGAGGCTCTTAAAAATTGTTTGGTTGCACATTGTAATGAATCCACGATCAGAGAGGGAGAAGAAAGTTGCTTTTTTTTGCTGCTTGTTTTGTTTCTCTCTTTCATACATGTTCTTGCCGGAGCCATAAGCCCATCCTAGAAGATTTATGAATATGTTAGAATAGCCTGAGCCAACAGTTTTCAAAGAAGTGGAGTGAAAATAAATTAAATAGCCCCACAGGTAATTCATCTGCTGTTTGATGGATTACATACTCATCTTTATACCCCTCTCTCCCTCTCTGTTTCTCTGCCGCTCTCTCTTTCTTCAGAAGATTGGCAAACATTTGGCAAACAAATGAAGAAACATGAAAACAACTCAATTAGAACATATGCACAGTGAAGTCTGTCTCTGATGAATTGTGGATGTAAAGTATGTCTGGGATTGAGAAGGCAACGTGATTAAAAATGATTTGTCTTTTGAGGTGATCTTTCTTGATCTTGACATTTATTGCCTTGTGTAAGGATTTAGGATCATATTATATATATATATATATATATATATATATATATATATATATATATATATATATATATATATATATATATATATATATATATATGAAAACTAATTTCAGCATTGATCATGTAAGAGAAACAGGTCAATTTAGCTCAAAGGGAATAATTTAAGATTTTAAATGGAATTTGGACAGAATCACTGTTTTATGGCTGATCGGCCAGCGATTTACTGAACATCAGCTCATTCATACAAGTTGCAGAAAGATAGAAAGTAAGGAAATAACGAGTTAAAGAGAATGAAAAATGTGAAATCCCAAATTTATCGCAATATGCAACTGCATAAACTTGAACAACCATCAGTGACTTAATTAACCCTCGAATGTGTTCTTCAAGGAGATTAAGAGATATATTAAAAGCACCAGTTCAGAATCTGGAGGTACTTGTGTTTGCTTTTTTAGGGGATTCCCTTTGTTGTCATCCTTGCCGAAAAGGAGGTTTTCCGAGGTTGCTGACTGGCTGAAAGTTCAGTAGTCATTGAAGTGACGTTTTGGGAAGCCAGTGGTTGGGCATTGGCTGACGATGCAGAGTTGTGGGCTGGTTAAAGTTTTAGACGGCCACTCGAGGTCAGACAAATGTGTTACATATATTAAATGGAGTTAAGCAATGGACTGATATTCATTTGTAAGTAAATTTTTGTGCATCTACATCTGTAAAAGACAGTTTATGTGCCATTATTTGACATAAGGACGTTCTGTGGAGACCAGTTAAAGGTTAAGTCTTCTAAGGAAGTTCAGTCTGGTTCTTGTCCTCTAGGTGCGGGGAAGTCAATCCAAAGAGCTGTGATCATGATTACTATCATGGATTTACATGGTCATGCTTTGTATCTGTCTGACAATCAATTTTGATTACTTGCCTCAAATTAACCATCTCCTTCCTGAGTTGTTATGGTCAGCGTGTTCTTTTATGTCAATGTTGAAAGCTGCTCAAAGCTGCTAATTGGTGGACTTGCTTCAGATTCGTGGCGCTAGGATTTGATTTATAACATCCTGTGCCTTGAGCCTTTCTGTTGAATTCATGTTTCAACCATGCTCCCGATTGAATCTTTAATTTGTCTGGTTAGCCCTGAAACCCTACGATAAGAACCATTGTTTTACTATATTTTTCAAATATTTTATCAAATAAAGCCATGATGAAAAAAAGAGACTTCTTTCAAAAATATATGTGGAAATGTTACTTTGTCTGACCTCAATGAGTGTGTTTTATACAAATTAAACTATGTGAATAATTAATTCCACAATGACACATTATAGTATTTATAAATATGGTCTATTAATTAGCTGAAATAAAATTAAATATATGTTACATTTAAACTGCATTCCAGCAAAAATCCCAGACAGCATAACCAAAGCTTTACTGGCATGTCGAGCATTTACAGAAGCCTAGGATATTATTTATCAAAGTATACAGAATGTTAAGTAAAGAGATTGAAATTAAGGAAAAATTTATATATACGAATCTAAAAAAATATGTAACCAATAATAATAATAACAATAATAATAATAATAATAATAATAATAATAATAATAATAATAATAATAATAGGTGAATAATAATAATAATAATAATAATAATAATAATAGCCTAATACACAAATATTACAGGAAAAAGACATTCAGTTAATAAACTTACAAGACTACGGTGGATAAAATGTTTTTATATTTTACATTATGTGCTTCATGTAACATTTATTTATGATAAACTTAATTTGAATGATGACGATCGCGTGCAATAAACCCAGGAACCCAAGGTCTAAGGTTAATATAATTTAATAATGTAATAATTTCTATAATAAATAATTTTTTTTAATTCAAAATAAAATATTACATAAACCATCTCTCATAATCCTGGGTTGCTATGGTTATGCAGGTTTGTTTTACACATTAAACTCGTGGCCATGAAAAAATAAACATGTCTTTCCCTTAACATAAGAAGTTGTGGCCACGAGAAATGGATGTCCGTCCCTCTACGGCATCTCGAGGCCACGACATAAGGATGTTGTGACCACAACAAAATTATTTTGTGGCCACAACATAATATCACGTTCCCACAAGTTAATATGACATTCCCACAAATAATATCTTGTGTCCACAACATATTATGACATTCCCACGAGTTACGTCATGGCCATGAAAAAAACGAAATTAACTGACCATGTCTCCTTAGGGACACTGTACAAACGGACGGAAAGAGAAGCACAATAATCAGTTGCTCTGTTGTTCTGTTTATTAAGCCATACAGATCGAAACACAAACAATACAGTACTAAAGACAATCCAATCATGTTTAACTGTGGCGTGAGAGCATCAGTCTGATGTGGCACAGTCGCTGAAGATCATTCCACTTATAAACGCACAGGCACTGGGCATAGCTCTTCTGTAATGGTACATCATTTAAAAGACTTATGCCACCATCCTGATATTTGGGTCTCCATGTTGCCAGGAATCCAGTGGGCTGATGGAATTCTTCCTTTCTGACCCTAAGGTCAGCGCTCAATCTGAGGTGGTCAATCAAGAGGGAGTTTCTATTTGGACTAGTGGGGCAGATAAATCAGCTATTTCCCTCCTTCTAGAGACCACCTCTGACAGTAAATATATTTTCTTAGCCCTCAACCTCCAAAGCAATTTCAAGACATTCTGTTTTTATATTGATTCGGTTGTAGTTTTCTGATGCTTGTGACAGCTTGTTATCACTGTCCTTTCAGCTCAGCATTTATTTACAACACAAGCCTACTGGTCCTCTGATCTGATGTAAAGGTGTATTAATTTGTGTGTGAAGGTTTCAAAAAGTAGTTCTTGAGTAGTTTTGGTGACTTCATAGAAGCTGTGTAATGAGTTCAACAAACATGCAGTTTTGCATCTGGATATTTTTGGCAGTGCTCATAAACACAATTTATCATCTAAAGTCCAATAGAGAATTGTAGAGTTGTATGCTGTACAGTAGTCTGCCTAAACAAAACCTCCGTTCAAATACTAGAACGCTTTCTACCAAACCAGGATTCTGGTTCATGCTCAACTTTTGCAGTATGTTGGCAATATGACTGTGCTGCCTTCCAATATACTTTTTTAGGCCAAATTTGCATCTTTCATTGATCAGGTAATTTGTAAATGCATTGCGATAAAGAAAACGTCATACGGGGGGTGTTTCTAAAAAGCATCGTTAGCCAACTTTGGTTACAAGTTCCTTTGTTAGCCTCATAGTTCAACGATACTGTGTTTTCTGAAACCATAGTTAAAACAAACATTTGCAAACAACGTCGCAAACTTGCGTGTTAAGAACTGCAGCTGTTGTCCTGTGGTTAGAAGCATAGTTTCTTGTTAGTAAGGGACATGGGCTTAAATAAATATGCTCTTTAGCACAGTAAGCAAGTTAACATGCAGTGCAATCTATATATTACATTCTATCTAAATATAAATAAATTTTAATCTGTGTATGTTTGCACATCCTCTAAAAGCACAGTTTTTGAAGAGTGCACATTTGTACAAATACCTTAGGGAACCCCGGAGTATGGTGTAAAGGATAACCCACGATGAATCAGACATCAAATAAAGCAAAATGACAGGGAACTAGTAAATAGTAAATTAGTAATCAGGTGCCATGTTCAAAACAGCAGCATCTTAGAGATGTCTAATCGGTTAAATAGCAGAAGTTGTTCCTTTACCACATGCATGTAACGTCATTAACGATTGCCCTATCTTGTTTAACTATTGTGGTTCAAACAATGGCGATGCAACTGTGTTCGAAAAAAAAGTTAATGCTAGCTAGTTTGTTTCAACAACAATGCATCGTACTCTGGTGGTTAATCAACGAGTTACGTCTTTGTACGGGAAACGCACCCCAGTTCGGGCAGAATGTTGATTACAAATACATATCACTCAGTACTGAAAGGTTTGAATGCAAATATTTCAGTCTATTTTCAGTAAAAACTAATAAACTTTTTGGGCTGGCAAAATCACTCTGGACCCCTTACATCCAGCACACCCCCTCTTTGAATTGTTGCCATCTGGTCGATGCTACAGAGCTCTGAGCACCAGAATGACCAGTCACAATCCATCTAATGAATATCAATAAACCTGGAACACACACTAATACACTCATACACTTATTTATCTAACACACATACTTAGTCTGTTTTTCGATTTGCACATACCTGTACATTAGAAGTGTAATGGTATGCAAAAATCACGGTTCGGTACGTACTTTGGTTTTAAAGTCACGATTCAGTTCATTTTCGGTATAGTAAGGGAAAGAAATGCAAACATTAAACTGCAGGTTGTTTATTACTATACACTTTATACTTTATACTTTTTAATAAAATATATATATAATAAAAAAAAGAATAAGAAATAAAAGACTGCTGCAAAGTTCTCCACTAAATAAAATACTATCAGTCTCAAACCAATATCATATAATAAAATATAATGGAAAATATAAATAAATAACTATGGTTACAGTGCAGCATTACCAATCCCAGCTTGTAGGCCTGCTTCACCAGAACGGTGCTGTGCCTGCTGCTGTAGGTGACGGAGAGAGCGCCGACAGACCAGGATCTTGTCTTCATGACAACAATATCTATACTTCATGTTGAGCATAAATATAAAGCCTACTGATAAAGGACACCGTCAACAGTATTGACGGCAAAATAGACTATGTATTTGTGTACAAAATAACATATAAACATATTTCCTATTCTATTTCGTGTGAAAAATAGGCGTTGATTCTATTTCTAGCATGCACGCATTTTCCGTCTCACGCAGGCAGACTGCCTGCGTGAGACGGAAAATGCGTGCATGCTAGAAAGCTCTAACCGGTTAACATGGGAGTCGAATTATAAAACAGACACGCCACGCAGCTGAGATGATTGTTCCACGCATCCAGTGTGTCGCCGGCCTTAATCAGCTTCAGGGCGGGATTTGCACTGAACGCGGAGACTTCCGCCACTTAATATGTTCGTTTGGCAACACGAAAATGTACTTATTTTCCGCGCACAAAATATTGCATTCCGTCATTCGGTACACACGTGCACCGTACCGAAAGCCCTGTACCGAAACGGTCCGGTACGAATACACGTACCGTTACACCCCTACTGTACATACAACTGTCTACTGTTATATACACACTTGTACAGGCAATTGTCAATTTGTATATTTTTATTCCATATTTATATTTTATTACCTGTGTTTTTTGTTCTGTCACTGTCATTTATCATTAATCAATAGTATGTGATTTGAGCCATCTGTTCACATTATTTTTTATCTGATCTTATACTTTATTGTGTCAAATCAAAGTTTGTAAAATTGTGATTCTTCTCATAGCTGGTCCGTTTGATTCATGGCTTACAACTCTTTAAGGAATACTTTTTATTTAGCATTTTTTTGGATCAAAGCTATTATGCTTACTGTAAAATACATACATACTTGATGCTTTTATCCTGAAATCTGCCTCCTGTTGCACACAGACTAGAGGTATATTAAGTAACCTGTGGTTAGGACTGACCAGAGATCAGCAAATAATTCTAGTGTATTTCTGTCCTTGGTGTTTCAACAGCACATCTCACTCTCATGCATTAGCCAGCAATTTGGTGCACCATGCAATTTCTGCTTCACCCTTTAGACTGCAGTTTCTCATTAGCCAGACAATCATTTTATGTAATTTTATGTCTTTGTAGTTGTTACCCTTTTTATTTTATTTTTTTGACTGTCTGACAGCCTTTGTAGAATGACTTTGTATTGACACTTGTGTCTATTAGTAATTTTTACACTTAGTGTAATATTCTGATGTGATTTTTGCTGGAGTTTATGCTAAATGAATTTGTCCCCAAACGAAAGAGTGACTAAAAAATGTGCCACAAAGCAGTATTATGTTTCTTCCTGAATGTTTTGTGGCTTTTATAGTGAAATGTCCAGTTTTATACTACATTTATGCATTTTAGCAGACATTTATGCATTTAGCAGACACTTTTATCCCAAGCGACTTACAGTGCATTCAGGCTACCATTTTTTTTTTTTTTTACCTAATGTGTTCCCTGGGAATCGAACCCACAACCTTGCAATGCTCTACCACCTGAGCCACAGGAATTAAAGCTACACATGTTAATAAGCCAACGTATTGCATTGGTTGTTGTATTGCAGCAGTTCAGAAGTAAAATATCTGGTAATTGGCACTAAAAGTTAATGCTCTATTGTAATAAAAATTTAAATAATGAACATAATTTTTTGACAAAAACAAATATGAGACAAAAACAAATGTCAGATGCAACCATGCCATTTAATGTTGCCTCTACAAGTCTTTGAGCTCTATTTTTTTTTTTTTTTTTTGACTCTTGTTTCACAGGACCCATAGCAGAGTGATATGCAATGATAAATGAAACATTTTTGATAATATTTACAGATTTGCAGTCCCGAGATGTGTTATGAATTGTTCAGGTTGAATGTCCTGGGTTAAAAAAACTAAACAAAAAACTGTTCTTGTGTCTGGCTGTTTCTGTGCTCAGTGCTCTGTTGCGCCGGCCAGTGGGCAACAATTCAAAGAGGGGGTGTGTTGGGTGTGAGGGGCCCAGAGTGATTTTACCAGCCCTTTTCCTCACTCTGGAGATGTAAAGATCTTAGAGGTTGGGCAGGGGGCACCGATAATCATCTCAGCAGCCTTGACTGTCGGTTGTAGTCTTCTGATGTCTGATTTGATAGCTGAACCAAACTAAACAGTTATAGATGAACACAGGACAGTCTCAATGATAGCCGAGTAGAACTGTGTGAACAGCTTCTGTGTCAGGTTGAATTTATTCAGCTGGCGAAGGAAATACAGCTTCTGCTGGGCTTATTTTACAGTCGATGCGAATGCCTCACTTCAGGTCCAGAGAGATAGTGTTGCCCAGGAACCTGAATAACTGCGGCTACAGTGCTGTTCATGATGGTGTGGTGGTTGGACTGCAGGGGGGGTTGTCCTGAAGTCCACTATCACCTCCACTGTTTTGAGTGTGTTAAAATCCCGGTTTTTGTGACTGCACCAAAGAGCCATCTGCTCAACCTCTTATTTTTAAGCAGACTCCTCACCATCCTGGATGAGACTGAAAATTGGAAAGTGAAAGTGGCACCTAAGTCGGGGTATTGAGGATGGAGAGAGCCCTGTACATGCACTCCCCCCACCTACAATTCCTGCCGGCCCGAGACTCGAACTCACAAACATTTACATTTATTCATTTAGCAGACGCTTTTTTATTTGATTGCAAGTCCGACTATCTAACCATTAGGCCACAACTTCCCCATAGTCTGATGACTGTAGGGTCATCTGCAAACTTCATGAGCTTGACAGAGGGGTTATGAAAAGTACAGTCATTTATTTACAGGGAGAAGAGCAATAGAGAGAGAATTCAACCCCGAGGGGCACCAGTGCTAATTGTGAGGTTAGTTGCTAAGCTTCACTAGCTGCTGCCTGTCTGTCAGGAAGCTGGTGATCCGCTGACAGATGGAGGTGGGTACGGAAAGTTGGGTCAGTTTGGCTGAGAGTATTGAAGGCCAAACTGAAGTCCACAAATAAGATCCTTGTGTAAGTCCCAGGTCTGTTGAGGTGTAGCAGGATGTGACTGTACTGTATCATCCACAGACCTGATAGCCCTCTAGGCAAACTGAAGATTATCCAGCAAGGTTCCAGTGATTTGCTTCAGGTCGGCCAGAATCAGCCTTTCAAATGACTTCATGACCACAGACCTGAGAGCAACAAGTCGGTAATCATTGAGGCCAGTGATTTGAGATACTTTGGGGACCAGACTGATAGTTCCAGTGATCTGTTGAAGATCTGTGTGAAAATGGGGGCCAGATGGTCAGCGCAGACTTTTAGACTGGCAGGTGAAAGACCGTCTGAGCCTGAAGCTTTCTTGAAGACCTGGTTCACTACACAGACCTCCTCTAAACAGACCATGAGCACAGGTTGAATGGTGGGTGAGGGAGGGAGGGGGGTACAGGAGGGGTAAGTAAATGCGTGGAGTGCAACCGGTACCCGATTCGCAGACACTGCCAGTATCGGAGCCGATACCGATCCTGAGTATCGGATCGATGCATCCCTATGTGAGACTGGGCTTTTCAAACTGGCAGTAAAACACATTCAGATCATCAGCCTGTGGAGTTTATTCTCCACAGACTGTTGTGGTGGTATCTTATACCTGGTGCTGCTCCTCAGGCCTGTCCAGACTGTCGCTGGGTCATTGGCTGAAAACTTTTTTTTTTTTTTCTTGTCTGAACTCCAACTTTCATTTACATAGAAATGCAATCCACCCCCTTTTGTTTTCCCCATTAACTCCAAGATGCGATCTGCTCTGAATGGCTGGAAGCCCGGCAGTTGAAGCACGTTATCCAGAATAGCTGCACTTAGCCAGGTTTCAATGAAGCACAATGAGGCAGACTTTGAAAAGTCCTTGTTCATCTGGGAGAGGAGAAGTAGTTCATTTGTTTTGTTAGGATGGTATCGGAGATTCACTAGCTAGGAAGCAGGCACATGCATACATATACTGTACATAAAAGTGGGCTTGAGTACCTGCCCTTTTTTCCTCAAGAGAAAGTGCCTTTTTTCTGGGGATATTTTTTATTTATATATGTGTACTTGTGTGTGTATTATGTGTGTATGTTTCTGTTTGTGCACAGCTTTCCCTGTCAAACAAATAATAATAATATATATATATATATATATATATATATATATCAGGTCAGGTCAGGAAATGTGTGAGACTTTGTTGAGTTCCGATGCCTTTCTTCCCTCCGGGTCTCAGCGCAGCAAAGGCAGTTTAGCACACATTGATCGGCACATGACAGACAGAGAGCCGCAGAAGTGAAGTTGGTGCAGAAGCGTTCACCTGAAGTTTATGGCACTGGTTAAAAAGCCATTTATTTTATCATGTGATTTCAGCAGAGGACAAGAATACAATGCTACCAATCTGATTTCCAGACTAACGTTACTGTCACTGGAGCCAAAGTCATATGTGCAGGTTTTATTCAATGACATTAAAAGAGCGGGCTGTTTTTCTCTACGAAGTGCAGTGCACTGTTATAAAGCTATGACCCTTTAAATGAGCTGGCTGTAGCATCCACTCAGTGTGATTACACAGGCGAGGGAAGGGCGGTTCGCAAGGTCTTCAATTTTTCTTTTTTTTTTTTTTTTTATGTGAGTTTTAACAGGAACTGATGATTAATTTAACACCTTATTCAAGAAATGCCTCTCTCTCCATTAGCGCATTAGGTAATGATTCTTTTTGTTTGAATTTGGGGACATACAATGCTCAGTTAATCTTTGATGAAACCGTTGCTTATGAGCCGGACCGTGGCATTGCAAGTTGCACCGTTGCCAAGAGCTTGTGAACTCTGGAAACAGGCCCGATTTACACCCTGTAAAAATAGATGAGCAGTCAAGGCCAAGTCCCAAAGTTATACATTTAGATAACATGCTTCTTACCTGAATAAAGGGCACATGCAAGAGTTGATCAATAGTTTAGACTTTAAGAGGAAATGCATTTATTGGTTTGTGCTTCGGAGGTATTAGTCCTATTGCCAGAATTAAAGTCAAGACCAGACCCGGAACGAAAAGGGATTAGATTAAAGTAGCACACAGATATTACCTTCAAATAGAAATGTTATGGTACAGAATGTACAAATGCAACACAGATTTAGTTTAAATAGATGTTAAATTTATCATGAAATCCAGGGCGGAATGACTGTAATAACAGGAACCCAAAATCTCCATACTGCTGAATGATATATGGGATGCAATTAAATAAACTAGACCTGCAATTTACGTGCTCAGCCACAGGGAGAACGGCTGGGTTTTGACATGTGAAATGCAAGACTGAACAGATAAATTCTTTCCTGTTTTATCTTTAGTTTTAGCCCATTAAACTCCATCATTCATGTTTGATGATT
Source organism: Carassius auratus (assembly GCF_003368295.1). NCBI lineage: Eukaryota > Metazoa > Chordata > Actinopteri > Cypriniformes > Cyprinidae > Carassius > Carassius auratus. Next base: position 27,916,842 of record NC_039247.1, read on the forward strand.
TTAGTTGTGGACACAGTCTGAGAATATGTGAGATGGTCTGATGAAACCTGCCTCTTTCAGCATCCACAGGCTCTCATTAGTATTTTTACACCTGATTGCTCATCACACACTTTATTTGTCTCCTACGAGGAATGTTTTTCAGATCAGCTGAATGAAGTGAGATTTTGCAATCATCCCGCAGTGTTTACCTGCATGTTTTGTCGTATTTATTTATTTTTTCCTTAGCAAGAATGAAAATTAAGGGAAGAAAAAAAAAAAGCTGTTCAGCAGCTTTCATAGAGGTGAATCTCATAACTTACTAATGAAATGTGAAGCTTAGTAAAAAAAAAAAAAAATCTATATTATATAAAAAATTATATATATATATATATATATATATATATATATATATATATATATATATATATATATATATATATATGTTTTTTTTTTTATTTATTTTTTTTCATTATTATTTTTCCTATTTCACAGAAATAAATGACACTGCATATAACACTATTTTATTATATTACTATATTTTATTTTATTTTATTTTATTTTATTTTATTTTATTTATTTTTAGTTGTATTTGTTTTGCGATTTCTTTCTACAGGAATATTGAAATAGGCTTAATGAAAGAGAGCAAATTTATACATGAAATGAACAAACTTCAGACAGAGCTGTTTGATAAAGTGAGAAAAGCTGAAAGAAAAGCACTGGAATGCCTCTTTTGACACTGCAGTGTTTCAGAAATGGAGAACAGGACTGTGTGTGTGTGTGTGTTGTGTTGGGTCTGTTATTGTGAACCCAGGGCTGTTGGCACCTCCAGTGTCGTTGAGCTGCACCCATCCATGAACTCACCATCTGGATTCTCCCACAAATCACATTAAAGTTGCAGGAATAGGAATACATCAAGCTAAATGATTATTGGCCCAGGATTCCAGAGTCAGTCTGATGGAGAGAGAGACGGTCGAGCTGCTGTGATGATCAGTCCTGGACTTGTATGGCAGCTTATGTCTGTCACATTGAATGTTTGGCAATGCTGTGACTCAGAGATGCTGGGAACCTGAACAGCCAATCCAACACCGCTCACTTACTGGTAAATGACAAAAAAAAACATGCCTGGTTGCTGCTATAGGGTTAAATCCATAAGAACATTGATAAATAGCAGTAAGCCTATGATAAAGGTTGCTGTCTGCTGTAATATCAACAGATGAATTGATACACAATTTAGAAATGGTATTTTAAATGGATTTTTTGCTTATATTCAGGATCAGTTAATATGAGACCTGTTTGTGTAACATCTAATTATTTTCCTTCTACAGTTGATAAACTAAGCACATTAATGTTTTTATTTATTTATTTGTTTGTTTTAGTGTTTAGTGTTTATGATATTTGTTCAGCGCTGTATTATATCAGGGCTAGTGTAACAACTCATCAGACAGGGAATCCATTTAGCAGGCTTTATTGAAAGACTCGAGGTCGTACAGGCGGGGATCAGGACCAGCAAACACAACAGTAGAGATAACCAGAATCGTCGTCAAACACAAGCAGAAGTTCAGGGGAAACAGGCAAGATTCAGAGTCCAATAAACAATCCAAGGTCAAGAGGCAGGCAGCAAAGGTACAAGAGACGGTAAACAAAACAGTACTGGTAACAGGAAATCAAACACGGGAAATAACGCTTGGAAATGTTAGCCGGAGCAAAACAAGACTTCGCGTTAGACTGATGTGGTTGTGCAGCTTAAATAGCAGTACTCATGAGCTGCACCTGAGTGGTGATCAGAGTCCAATGCACGGGGTAGATGGGAAGTGTAGTTGTGAGAGAGTGCGTGAGTGTCAATATTCCGGAGATGGGGCCCTCTGCTGGCCAGTAGAGGGAATCACGGGGTTCGTCTCCGTGACAGAGCCCCCTCCCTGCGAGCGACTCCTGGCGCGAGATGGTAGACGACGTCGGGGTCTGCCACGTGGTCGAGGGGCCGGTCTCTCCGGATGTAACCGATGGAACTCCGTGATGAGGTTGGGGTCTAGTATGTTGTCAGCGTTGACCCAAGATTGTTCTTCCGGACCGTACCCCTCCCAGTCGACCAGATACTGCAGGATGCGTCCTCGACGCCTGGAGTTAAGAAGCTCTCGCACCTGGTAAGTTTCCTCAGTCTCGATCTGGACGGGCTGGGGACTCTGCTCACGGGACCTCCCCTCTCCCTCCACTCCAGGGGCCACAGCGGGCTTGAGCAGAGATACATGAAAGGTGGGAGAGATGCGATAGGTGTCAGGTAATGCAAGACGGAATGAAACAGGAGTGATCTGATGTGTTATCTTGAAGGGACCCACGTACCTTGGACTTAGTTTCTTGCAGGGTAGTCGGAGACGGAGATCTCGGGTAGAGAGCCACACCCATTGTCCGGGTTGGTATATAGGCCCAGGACGACGACGGTGGTCGGCATGTTCTTTTTGATGGCGGATGGCTCGTTGAAGGTGTACGTGAGCTTGATTCCAAGTCTCCTCACTGCGTTGCAACCAGTCCGTGACGGCGGGTACATCGGTGGGTTCCCCGGACCAGGGAAACATGGGTGGTTGATAGCCTAGGATGCACTTAAAGGGAGTTATACCAGTAGCTGGTTTGACCAGGGAGTTTTGTGCGTACTCAGCCCAAAGGAGGAACCGTGCCCAATCTTCTTGGTTGGAGCTACAGTATGATCTCAGGAACCGGGTGATTTCCTGATTGAGCCTTTCGACCTGGCCGTTGGATTGAGGGTGGTAACCAGAGGTCAAGCTAACGTTTATATTGAGGGCTTGGAAGAAGGCTTTCCAGAGACGGGAGGTAAATTGGGGACCTCTATCGGAGACGATATCCTCCGGTAGTCCGTAGAGACGGAAGACCCAGTTACAGAGTAGTTCGGCAGTCTGTAGAGCAGTAGGCAATTTAGGTAGGGGAATTAGGCGACAGGCTTTGGAGAATCGGTCAATTACAGTCAGAACAACAGTGTTACCCTGAGAGACAGGTAGATCAGTGATGAAGTCTATCGCCAGATGGGACCAGGGTCGTTGTGGGATGGGGAGAGGTTGCAGCAATCCGGCTGGCAATTGGCGGGGAGTCTTGTGTGCATTACAGGTCTGGCATTGTTGGATGAAAGTTACAGTGTCCTTGGGTAATGATTCCCACCAGAACCGGTTCTGAAGCAGGTGAATGGTAGCCGTGATACCTGGATGACCGGATGCGGGCAAGCAGTGCGTGTGGTTGAGAACTTGATCACGTAAGGTAGGTGGTACGTAAACTTTTCCAGGAGGACAAGCTGCTGGAGGTGCGTGTGGAGAGTTGTGTTGTTGGATAAGCGTCATGATGTCCCATTGTACTGGTGCAATGACTACTTTGAAGGGGAGTATGGACTCTGGTTCGGATGGAATCTGTTCATCTTCGTGAATACGGGATAGCGCATCTGCCTTGGTGTTCTTGGAGCCTGGACGGTAGGTAACTGAGAAGTCGAATCGAGAGAAGAACAGTGACCATCTGGCCTGCCGTGGATTGAGGCGCTTGGCTGAGCGCAAATACTCGAGGTTCTTATGATCGGTTAGTACGGTGAAAGGAAAGTTGGCCCCCTCCAGCCAGTGTCTCCACTCCTCGAAGGCTGCTTTCATAGCGAGAAGTTCACGGTCTCCCACGTCGTAGTTACGTTCAGCAGCATTGAGCTTGCGGGAGTAAAAGGCACATGGGTGGAGTTTACCGGTAGAACTCTGGCGTTGGGAGAGAATAGCCCCGATACCAGTGTTGGAGGTGTCCACCTCGACGAGAAACTGGAGATATGGGTCAGGATGATGGAGTATGGGGGCGGTCACAAACCTTCTCTTTAGTTCCTGGAAAGCTTGAAGAGCAGCTTCAACCCAGTGTAGCCGATGGGCTCCTTTCTTGACCAGAGACGTGAGGGGACTAACCACAGAGCTGAAGTTCCTGATGAAACGGCGATAGAAATTAGCAAACCCCAGAAAGCGTTGAAGCTCCTTTAGTGTCCCTGGTACTGACCACTTGAGAACGGCATTGACTTTGCTCTCATCCATGGCGACCCCCTCTGGGCTGATGACGTACCCCAGGAAGGTGGTGGAGGTGGTATGAAATTCACACTTCTCCGCCTTAGCATAGAGTTGATGTTCAATGAGTCTTTGCAGTACAGCTCTCACATGTTGGACATGTTCCTCCAGGGTATCTGAATAGATTAAGATATCGTCAATGTATATGATAACAGTTCTATTTAGCATGTCTCTGAAGATGTCATTGACAAAGGATTGGAAAACCGAAGGACTATTGACCAGTCCAAACGGCATCACCCGGTATTCGTAGTGCCCATTGGTGGTTGAGAAAGCTGTCTTCCACTCGTCCCCCTCCCTAATGCGGATGAGGTTGTATGCGCAGCGCAGATCCAATTTGGTGTAGTACTGTGCAGTACGTAACTGTTCTAAAGCAGAGGGCACCAGTGGTAGAGGATAGCGAAACTTTACTGTTATTTCGTTGAGTCCACGATAATCGATGCAAGGGCGCAGACCTCCATCCCTCTTGCGGACAAAGAAGAAGCCAGCTGAAGCAGGAGAGGTGGATGGACGTATGAACCCCTTCTCCAGCTCCTCCTTGATGTACTTGGCCATAGCTTCTGACTCGGGTAATGATAACAGGAATATTCGACCCCGGGGTGGTGATGAACCTGGAATGAGATCAATGGCACAATCATAGCTGCGATGTGGTGGTAATGTGTTTGCCTGTACCTTGCTGAAGGCAGTGACGAGATCGTGATACTCCTTGGGCAGATTGGGAATGCTGGTGGTCTCCGAGTCTAATGTGACAACTTGTACCGTCATGGGAGAGATGGTTGAGAGGCATGATTTCTGACACTGGGTGCTCCATCTAAGAATTTGTCCTTCTCTCCACGACACCTGAGGATCATGCAGTCTGAGCCAGGGCAATCCCAAAATAACAGGGGTGTTAGATACAGGGAGCACGTAGAACTGAATGGTTTCTTGGTGTAGCAGGCCGGTTAACATTTGGAGATCTTGGGTGCGGTGAGTGATCAACCCAGACCCCAAAGGGCGCCCATCTATTGTGGCTACAGACAGAGAATTAGTGCATGAAATTAAAGAGATGTTATTCCCTCTGGCAAATTCCTCAGAGATAAAATTCCCAGCTGCTCCTGAATCAAGTAAAGCAGTGGTGGCTATTTGAACCTTGCCGGTCTTGATTATCAGAGGGACTGACACACAGTTAAAAGGTAAACTCACCGATTTCGGAGTGTAAGAAGAGCGGCGATTGGGACAAGTGATTCGTAGATGTCCCGGAGCGCCACAGTAGAGACAGAGTCGGTAAACCCTGCGGCGGTGAGGTTCCTCCTCAGTCAGATGATAGGAGTTTATCTGCATGGGCTCTGTAGTTTCTACGGGTCGCGTTACCGCAGCGGGGAAGAGGCGTGGAGCACTGACACGGCGAGAGCGTTGCAGGTTATCAATGGTTATAGTAAGTGAAATAAGATCACTCAGAGTTCTCCCCTCATCACGGCAAGCGAGTTCGGTTTGCAGTTCGTGATTAAGCCCCTTGCGAAACAATACCTTCAGCGTGTCACTCACCCATGACGTCTGAGCAGCCAAAGTGCGAAAGTTCAAGGCATATTCCGCTGCTGTTAATCCTCCCTGCGATAATTCAAGCAACCGCTCACCCGCTCCTTTCCCCTCTCGGGGGTGATCAAACACCTCACGGAAACGTATCAGAAAGTCAGTGAAAGTGGTGAACGCCGTTCCACCCTCGCGCCATACAGCCGTTATCCATTCCAAAGCTCTTCCCGTTAATAATGAACACACGAAGGCGATCCTACCAGCGTCAGTGGTGTAAAGGGTGGGTTGTTGTTCAACGAACAGCGAGCACTGTAGTAAGAAGCCCTTACACTTGGTAGAGTCCCCGTCAAATTTCTCCGGGTAAGCCAGTCGAGGATTAACGTGAGTTGGCGTTCCTGCCATGTGGGAAGCGGTGACCGCTGCAGGTGGGGTTGACGTCACGGCAGGGCTGTGGAGGTTTTGAACAGCCTTTACCAGTTCCTCCGTGATGGAAGTGAGACGATTCACTTGATGTTAATTAGCAGCGATCTGATTTGCCTGGGCTGCCATGGTAGCACACAGATGATCGTAAGCCGCTGGATTCGGTTGCGGCGAAGTCTTCTGTAACAACTCATCAGACAGGGAATCCATTTAGCAGGCTTTATTGAAAGACTCGAGGTCGTACAGGCGGGGATCAGGACCAGCAAACACAACAGTAGAGATAACCAGAATCGTCGTCAAACACAAGCAGAAGTTCAGGGGAAACAGGCAAGATTCAGAGTCCAATAAACAATCCAAGGTCAAGAGGCAGGCAGCAAAGGTACAAGAGACGGTAAACAAAACAGTACTGGTAACAGGAAATCAAACACGGGAAATAACGCTTGGAAATGTTAGCCGGAGCAAAACAAGACTTCGCGTTAGACTGATGTGGTTGTGCAGCTTAAATAGCAGTACTCATGAGCTGCACCTGAGTGGTGATCAGAGTCCAATGCACGGGGTAGATGGGAAGTGTAGTTGTGAGAGAGTGCGTGAGTGTCAATATTCCGGAGATGGGGCCCTCTGCTGGCCAGTAGAGGGAATCACGGGGTTCGTCTCCGTGACAGCTAGCTTCCATTACTATGTTTTATGTTGATGCTTGAGGTATGATTTATTATTTATTTTAGAGAGTAATGCAGTTTCTGGCACAAAAGACCCCATGTAACTCAATAGCTCTTTCCATTTGGCTTTTATTATTATTATTATTATTATTATTATTATTATTATTATTATTATTATTATTTTTATTGTTATTATTATTATCTATTTATTTATTTATTATCATGTGGGATATATTGCATCTCCTGGGGTCTGTACCATGAAGCCGGATTATTTGGCTAGCCAGGTAAGTTTCAGTTTAGTTTGCACCAATCCTGGGTTTTAGGCACCATGTAAGTGGCTTGGCTTTTTGCTGCGTTTATTGCCATAGTAACTTACACTCCACAACTAACCTGCTCTGGGGCTGGTTAAGTTCTGGGTTAGAGATCTCAAACTGAAGTTGGACCAATAAGATGTGAGAGAAGTGACACATGTCTGACACAGTCACTCCAGTTTATCTTGCTCCAAATTAAAGGTCACTAATGCTAAAAAAAATAATAATAAATATATAATTACTAAGTCTTTTTATGATATATATAATTATTGTGATTCATATTATTATTTATCTTTTACACACAAGCAATTTTACTTTAACAGTTATTATAAATCATTTATTTTAAATAGTAATGTATACAGATAAGATACAGATCAAAAGATTGCACTATTTAAAAAATAAAAAATCTGACCTTACATGTTGGAGTCTCTTATCACTATATATTTTCAAATGTGTAAACTAAGTTAACGAGTTTCACTTGTGACTTCACTGATAAAGCAAGATATTTTATTTTATTTGTCCTCCTTCATATTTCATATGACGTTTAAATTTGACATATTCATCAATCTCTTAACCTTTAGCAAAACCTTTAACCTTCAGTTTTGAATCACGCTGGGTATCACGCGAGAAGTTAATTAAACTTGCTTTGTATTGCAAGGCCATGACTGGCTGTTCACCAGTGATTCACACATTCATGTGCACGCGCTCCACAAACTCAGGATCAAAGACTGAGTTGACAAAGAAAGTTGATGAACAGCATCATGGTACCAACAAAGCCAGTCTGGAGAGGTTTGGTTTTGTCAACTCAAAACTAATCCTATAACTCTGAATTTGTTCAGCTACCATCATGGTACAGGCCCCTGATGTGCTGTAGATATGTAGCATTACAAATGGATAACATGTTTGTTGTTCAGGAATGTCTAGATTTTTACATTTGAAGAAGCAGAGGTGGTGTTAGCCCATGAGTCTGTGGGTGGAGGCCAATGTTAATGGGTGTTGCCTGTTGCTAGGTAATTTCCTTGGTGTTCTGGGTGGTTACTAAGATGATGTAGATATAAGGTGTTAGCATAAATGTCGGTATGTGGTTATTTGTAGTGGTATATAATATGTATCATCTACTTGTTTTATTGATGAACAATTATTAAGCATCATTGGATATGTTACTCAATTTTTGTAAAATAAAATAAAAATAAAATAAATACATAAATAAATAAATAAATACATAAATAATGCCACACTTTTACTGCATGAAATAGCCTGGAATGGAAAAGTAGTCTAGATGGCCATACAATGTGGTGGGAATTTTTTTTTTTAATAATAATATATATATATATATATATATATATATATATATATATATATATATATATATATATATATATATATATATATATATATATATTATTTTTTTTTTTTTTTCAGAATATCACAACTTCAAATGTCATGCTGATTTTGTAAAAGGATTTGATAAACATTGTGATTTTTTTTTTTTTTTTTACTGAAATTTTAGACGTTTTCAGTATTGTCTTAGTACATAACAATGCTTTATACTCATCTCATATTATTTATGCAATTGTAACTGCAATGCAAATGCAATCAAGCCACTTTTTCAGTCTGAAAATTCATTCCTGCAGTACAAAGAAGGATTTTGTTGATCCTGATTTTATTTGATTGTTAGCAGCCATAGTCTGCTATTATTCTTACTTACTTCTTAATTGATTTGTTACATGTTAGATTGTTACATACAATTATGTATTCAACTAATAGGATTATAACAAAAAAGAGAGTCCATTATAATGGTAAAAATCCCCTGTTAATCCAATATCACCTTTTAATGAAAAAGTTAATATATGTCACCGTTGTGAAAGAACTACTGAACAGTATCAGGAGAATAGGAAAAGCTTCAGTAGTCAGTGGACATGATGGGTCAAGATATCAGCAAAGAATATTACAGTTACCAACACAATTCTAGAAAATACTGCCAGTTTTTGTCAGTATCACGTCTCTAGTGGTTTACAGGCTTAAGCCATATTTTCTGTGATGTCGTGGAACATGATTTGAGAATTCATTCACATAAGTTTATTACATGCTGTAGTGCTGCTATTGCATTTAACACAAGAATACATTCAGACCCCCACTCAAACACTCTCTCTCTCTCTCACACACACACACACACACACACACACACACACACACAGAGGATATTATGACAGTCCTGGTAAATAAGCCGAAGCCGATCACGACAGAATGCATCAATCACTCCTCCGTTTTCTTCCATTATGTAAAGTCCTCCCACTCCAAGAGGACAGTTCAAAGTCAAGTGGACCTCTGGCAAAACTTTCACCACAGACTTACTGCTCTCCGACAGCATGATTCACTGTCACTGTCATCTGTGTATTCTGAGCTCACCAACTGTAAATGCTCTACATAGGATCCACACACAGGTCCATATCAGGTGTTCCTATCCAGAGCCGGCCAACGCACCGCTTAATGTGAAATCAAGTTCTGTCGCGTGCTATCTGCAGCACTTGTGAAATCAATAATATCTTTGGATCTCTGCAGTGACTATAACATTGATTCTCTTTGCCTTTTTCAGGTTTGCAGGTCATTTTCCCTGAGTACCTGCAGGAGAAGTTTGTCCAGTCGGCACTCAGCTACATCATGTGCAACGGAGAGGGAGAATATGTCTGCCAGAACAGTCAGTGCATCTGTCAGTGTGCCGATGAGTTTCCACACTGCAACTGTCCCACCACTGACCTCCAGATCATGGAGAACACGGTCATCGGCATGGCAGAGACTTGGGAAGCATCTTACAACGACTTTGAGAACTCAGGTAACACTAGGGTGGCATTTACTATAGCACCATAAAGAGCACTGCAGCAGGATTTGTAAAGCCAGGATAAAATTTGCATTCGTATATTTATCCGATAAATGCAATCAGAATAAGATGTGTAAATAAATAAATAAAAATCAATCTTTGCATTATAGAAGTGGCAGAGAAACTGCATCTGAAGAGGTGTTTACAGTAGGTGGCCAGCCTTTCTGGGGCTTACCGCCGCGCGTACCGCATTTGCACAGACTGTTTAATGCAGCTCAGAGATGTCATGAATGCATTTACACTTCAGTTACAATTACATAATGGTAGAAGATTAATGTGTTAAATAATAAATAGTCGTAAAAAAGAAATATATATAATGTATACAGAACTATGATGATACCTTTAATATGAAACTATAACCACCAGTAGGATGCGACAATTCACTGTCTTATCAAGTCATTCAGCCGATTCATTCAAAATGTTATCATGCAGGAATGAAGCAAGTAACTTGCTGATTTCAGAACCCTGTACTAGTAAACTGCTTATGTTATTCATGCCACGGAAAGATTTGCAAAAAATTGAAAGGTTGGTATATTATTATGCAGTTTTGAATTGAGCAGCTGTTTTTTTTATGAATGGCATATTGAATCATTCACTCAACTGATTTGTTCATTAAAGCAGAATCATTTAGCAACGAAACACTACTTAATATTAACTAAAACTTAACATTAATATGTTTATTTATTTATTATATTTCATAGTTTAAAGTATAGTATATATTAATATATCTTTCAAATATATACATATATATTTCATATATCCGTCAAAACCCTAGTGTTAAATTGAGTTTGCTTGGAAAATGCCAACAATATGACAGCATTAGCAGGCAAGTTCGCTTGTCAGGTCTGTCAGCAAGTCTGGTCTTGAGCTAATTTTACGATCCATTGTCAGATATGACAGTTTCATCACGCCACACATCATGACTAATAAGTAGACCCGGTGACAGTGAGCATCGAGTCAGGTGTTGTAATCCCATTGGCAGATCGATTCCCACAACGCTCTCACCGCTGTACACTTCCACGGCTGCGCTAATTGGGCTAAGTGACGTTTGAAGTCATCTGCATTGATTTTACTTGAATTAAACAGAAGATGTCTGTTTGTTCATTCAATAGAGGAGCTGCTCTCGGCTGTTCTCTAGGCATGTATTCAGCACTCGTTTTTGCTGAGAGAAGATCATTTTATTGTTTGCATTCAGTCAACAAATCAAAAATGTAAGGACTTCATGTTAACAAATGATGCAGCAATGTTTTGGTTAAACAAAAAAGTTTTTATTGCTTAACTAACTAAATAAAATGTGTTAGTATTGTACAAGTATATGACTTTGTACATGGACATTGATTATTTTAATGGCTTTATGTGTGTATCATAACAAAATGTTTAAATAGAGTAATATAATATATGCATGCATTACAGCTTAGACTTATAATGCAAAAATGCAATTGGGTGACAAACGGCTGAATATTAAAGTAAGCCAAATTCTAGGCTGTCCTTGGCCAGTTGAGCACACGAGAGCATATGCTTTAAATTGAATGAATCAGCTGGTTATATTCTGAGTCTGTTGTTGATTTCTGTGAGCCACCTTGTGCTGAAAACTCTGCATAGGACTAGCATGCTAACTTCTCTCTTTGAGCCAATCTGAAATAAAGCAAGCATGAATAATTCAGCACCCCACAATGCTTTCTATGCGAGTAGAAGTGCTTCTTGCGGTTTATTGTAACAGTCAATTTCACCCCACTGCCTGAACTCAAATCGCACGCCACGAGCGAAAGCTCTGCTCCATTCCCGCTCCCAAAAGATGGATTTGCAGAAAGGCTGTTCAGGTTCATTAATGAATCTTATATTCCTACCAACTATTTATCTGAAATCAGAGCCTGACTGTATTCCAAACATGGCAATATGTTTAAGTGTAAATAAAACGTTTTGCAGTGCTAGGATGCAGCAAACACATTTTATTTATTATTATTATTATTATTATTATTTTGTTTTATATTTTATTTTATTATTTAAAAAAAATGCAACTGTAAAATTGTTCTGACCATTTTTTTTATTTATATTTTTACTCAAAAATTGCTAATAAATTACACAATTTATTAGAAAGAAACAGCAACACATTGACTTAAACATGAAATTCTGAAGGGGAAAAAAATATACTATTATTTTTTTACTCCTTACATTTATAAAGATTCAGTAAAATTTTGTTGTGTTTTTTTTATATACTTGCTCTATAGCTTTTGGTATATCATGTTAAGCTAAATGCAAATGAGAAATCTTTGGCAACAAGATTAAATAAAATAAGTTTTACTTTTTCTTATTTTTATTTTTTTAATTCAGTTTTGTAAATTTTATTTCAAGCAAATCTTTTCTCTCTTAATTTCGTTATTTCTTTCTTATTATTAGTTAACTATAATAACCCTGAGTACAAGTATTTTTTTGGTTCCCTGAGGCAGAACACTGCAAGTAAATGAAAAAGAAGGGTCTGTCTAGCTTTCATACTACGCTTAACCCTGGTTTAACATTTCCAGTCTTGAAAGTTCAGTTAATAACAATCATCTGATGATGACTATTACAGTATATAACAGTAAAATAGTTGTGGAAAGGTTCTCTGAATGTCATCGACCTTAAAGGGTGGTTCTGTTGAGATCACATTTAATGCAGCTCACACGCCGACAGACATTTTTCACCTCGCTGATCAAATATTTCTGAACAAAAAACATAAAGCAGAAATAGGTTACTCCCCAAGGTGATTGCTCAATATCCACCTTATGAGCACGTTAACTTATATATTATTAAGAGGTAATAAAAGGTCCAAATAAAACCAGACACTGCGATATATTTATATAGAGCAGGGGACACTCAAATTGAGTCTGTGAACCTCAAGGTCACCGCAATATTCTTCTGGACGGGCCCGAGGAGAAGACGCTCGAGCACCAAATGATGCATGAACAGATGAATCTTCTGAAATGTCAAGCTGATCAATTAGGGAGGTGATAATTGCTTGAATGTGTTAATAAAGCCTTCATTTAATGCCAATACATTCTTAAATCATCTCCTAAGCCATCATTTGGAGGTTTTACTCAATATGATCATCACCGTTTTGTAAGATATAAACTGTCAGCTTGTTTGGATAAGTCCACTCATAACAGGGTAGAATATAAGGAAGCCTCCTGGATTTTTAGCGCAAACATTTAGTGTTCCAGTTGTTGAGAGGTGTTACACAGGATAAGAGTCAGAGGCTCCTGTCATGGCCTGCAAATCTGCTGAAACTGTATTTTTTAAATACTTACATTTTTAAATACCAATCACAATGCACTGGATAACTGGCCAATCGTAGCACACCTTATGATGAGCTTTGTAAAAATCAACTTGTTTCAGAGAGCCTGGGCATAGAGGGGAAACGATAATGTACAGTATGTGGAAAATAATGTGTTTTTTGAACTTTAAACCACAAACTCATTACACCAAATTGCACGCATTACACTAAATACACAAGATAATGTTCTTTTTAGCAACATCATAAGACCCCTTTAACTAGCAAAAACTGTTTTTCACATTGATAATAATAAAAGCCATTATAAGTAATGATCATCAAATCATATTATAATGATTTATGAAGGATTATGTGACAGGGAAGACAAGAGTAATGATGCTAAAAATGCAGCTTTGATCACAGGAATAAATTATATTCTACAATATATTCAAATAGAAAACCGTAATTTTTTAATTGTAATAATATTTCAGAAATGCAGTCTTTATCTTCTTTCAAAAACATAAAAAAGCTTATTATTCCAAACTTTTGACCAGTAGTGCACATTAAGGGAATCATTACGGCATTGTATAAAGTATATACATTATATAAAAAAGCAAAAACTATTTTCCCTTTATATACACCCCCACATCAAAGTGGTTATAGGTCAATAGATACCGAGGCAATTTGCATTGGGAGAATTCAAAATGAGCCTGAAGTATTGAAAGTCCTGCTTTACATTTAGAAGGCGTTTACTATCGCGTTTACTATTGAACAAGCATTCACATGAGCTTCTCTGTGTATCTGAGCTGAAAAAGAATTGATGACACCATTATTTATGTCTCCACCTATTCAAGAAAATGAAGCTGTATTTGCCTGACTTGAAATGGCTGTTCGAGAGTGTTACTGAATATGATCTGAGTGAACTGACTGGATATTTAGTGCAGACACCTGTGGCTATGAGGCCATCTTATGATGAAATAGTGCAATTCAATTTTAAACACTTTAAAACATTATATTGGCAATTAATCATTGTTAATATTTCATTTTTGCTTGAACAAAGAAGGTGCATTTGTATCATTTTTTTTATTTAAAATGTCAAAAAGTAGACTTAATACTACTACTACTACTACTACTACTACTACTACTACTACTAATAATAATAATACATTTGCATTAATGACAAAATAGGTGTAAAAAATAAATTATTTGAGTAATATAAGTACACATACAGTTAAAGGGGTCATATGATGCAATTTTTTTTTTTTTCCTTTCTATTTGGAGTGTTACAAGCTCTTGGTGCATAAAAAAGATCTGTAAAGTTGCAAAGACTAAACTCTCAAACCCAAAGAGATATTGTTAGTAAAAGTTAAGAGTCGCCCAAGCCCTCCTGTAACGTCTCGTTTAAACACGCCCCCACATTTCTATGACACGGTTTTGGTAGATTTGCATAACGCAGCCCAAATGTTCATGCAAAGAAAGAAGGCGCAACCTTTGATTCTTGCTGTTTCCACCAGCGCCATGTTTTGGAGACACTGTTTCGTTGTGAAAGTGAAATTACTTTGTTTGGCCTCCCAAAAGAGGACACAACCAGAAATCAGTAGTTAAGTTTTATTTTTAATGCCATCTGTTCTGACTCACAGTCTGTAAGAACATTTTCATATGTAAAGGATTTGCCACTGATGATTTAAACGCGAGTTCTGAGCAGGGTAGCAGCGAGGGGGGCGCGAGGACTGTAATTGAGCACGGCTGGTTGTTTGTTGTTTCTACGATCACAAATGCAGATGTGGTTTTATGTTTACGTGGCATGGTGCAACACAAGGTGTAAAAACACAGTATAAGTTATTATAATCATATATAACGAACCATAAACTGCATATACACATTTCATTACACCAAATACACAAAATAATGTTCTTTTAGAAACATCATATGACCACTTTAAAGGATGAGGGTGATCAAACAGACAGATAATGGATGATTAAATGTTTGACGATTATGTGCGTATTACTACCTGAATGGAAGGAAACTAGTCACAATAATCCCACAGTTTCCACTACTTGTATATATAGTCATAATTTTAGTGTATAATTCACATGAACTGTTTTGTTGATTCCTTCTTGACACATAATCGTTATCAAGTAACACACCAGTAAACACAGGTGCTCTGTAGACAGTCGTGTGATATTGTGTCAGGGCCTGCAGTGCTTACTGCATTCAGATGTCACACTGTGTCATTTTAATAGCATGTCTGACACATCAAAGGAAACAAGCAGGTGGATTTGTTAAACAACATGACAGCATGTTTAGACCATTATATTTACATCCCAAAATGACCGTGCTGCAGATATGTAAATGTACCATCAACCAACCTCAGCTACACTCAAACAGACACATTTGCTGTATGTGCCGTGGGCTACAGGCATGCTTATACTGTAGTTGAGCTCATCTGACTGATGGATGACATGACTTTGTCATATGATTCTCTTATGGAATATGAAATATCTTTTGTTTAAAGCATTGGTTTCCAATCTGTAGGGTTGAAGCTGAAATCTGCGGAGAGCTGGACTGGCCACACATGGTTTAAAGTCAACATGAAGAAGTTTATTATTTCTATTAAATCATGTTTTCCACAGGATTTTGTGAGACTCTGGGGTTGACCTTGGCACACTTTAACATTTTAAAGTTAAATGCATTTTAGAGTTAAATGCACCAACCTGGTGCACGTTCACTATTAAGAGCTCCAACCCAGTTTTGGTGTCCAAATTGAACAGAACAAAAAGTCTTTGCATTCACTTGTACTGGACAATTATAATATTATCTTTATTTCTTCACTAGCAAGAGGTAAACACTCCAGGTTTTATTTTGGCAGAAAATTGTGATAGACTACATATTTATTTAATTAAATCACAGCCTTTTGCGGTTTGATAAGCCATTTTGAGATATAAATTGTAATTTGATTGATAGATGTGTATGCTAGTTTTTTATGTAAATATGAGAAGTGCAATTTGAATGTACTGTGGCTTGCAAATGAATGAGAAACCCTGCCATTAGTTGGTGCATGGCATCCTTTAAGAATTTTTTATACTTAGGTAAAAACTTGCTCAGTCTATGAAATGTGTGTGTTTGTATATATATATATTTTTTTATTTTATTTTATTTATTTTTTTTATTTTTTTTTTTGACTGATGTTCCCCAAGCCAAACACGTTAGTTAAAGTTAAGTTATTACAGTGAACTAATAGTCAAATGGCTCTTTATTCATTGTTTTAGTCTACTGATGTAGGTCAGGCAGACTTTCTGAACTCTTGTTGGAAATCATGTTTCACTTCAAAATTTGACACATAGCGCAAGTAAACGGGATAGTGTATGGCTTTGCATCATGACTTTAAAAGACACTGAAAGATTTGAAAGATATAACATGGGAATTGTTTTGACTGTATGCATCAAACTCTGAAGGCTGTCTAGATAATAGTATTGACACAGTGTTTGTGGTTAAAATCAATCATTGTCCGTAAAAGTCAATACTTTTCACCATCACTCTTAACAGGTTTCACACACAATGGATTCTAAGTATCAATATGTGGTTTATGTGGATATGCGTTTGCCCTCTGCTGTATGAGCACATGTCTTTCTCTCTTTCTCACCTTAGATGAGTTTAAGTCGTTTCTTAAACGCCTGCCCCCGACACACTTTCTGCCTGTGAGCAGCGTGCACCTGCTGTGGGGGAGCGACTGGGACCTTCAGAACCGCTATCGGCTCTTGCAGAGTTCACTGGAGGCCCAGAGACTGAAGATCCAGCGCACGGCCCGGAAACTCTTCGGTCTGAGCATTCGCTGTCACCACAACCCCAACCACCAGATGCCCAGAGAGAGGTGAGACCTAAAGTTCATTTGCAGAATAATACAGCAGGAAAATAGGATTGTATTGCAAGAACTGACCTCAGTAGATATGAACGAAACACTCTTAAAAAAAAAAAAAAACATTATTATATTTTTATGACATAGAATATAATTCTATGCGGAGCTAAACTCTCGAGATGAGACTTGTGACGAATAAAATATGTTACTGCATAAATACACAATTGTGATCGAGAATAAGAAGCTGACATCTGATTTCTTCAAGCGGTCAGATTAGATAAGAATCCACATCGGATCAAGTTGTTTCAAACACTCGCTGCTGACTGAAAGTAAGTTTAAGTAAGTAAGAAACTCCACCAATGTTCATAACCACTCCTCTAGCCCCAGCTGGCCCGCTTTGGCCCAAGGTTTTTTGCCAATTTTGCCATACTTCCTGTCTGCCATTTTGATTCAAATTCACTTTTTCGAACTCCTGCTAGACCGTCCGATTTTCACCAAATTGAACTCGGATCATCTTCAGACCAAGCTAGCAAAAATATTTTGTGTTGATATATGATGATGTTTTCAGTTAGCGCATCAACAAATTTGCTGGAAAGGTGTCAAACTGCATTTGTGGCTGTATCTCTGCAAAGCTCTGACATATTTACACCAAACTTCCTCACACTGACCAGGCCACATCATTTCAGTAACAGTGCCATCTATTGGTCAAGAGTAATAAACCCTTAATTAACCATTAGTTATGAAATTTCCAAAAATGCTAATAATTTTGATTGCAATAGCTTATTATTATCAAACTAATACATACCAATTATACCACTGTCGGCCAAACTTCCTGTCCGCCATTTTGTTTTTATGTTGAAAACCTACTTTTTCGAACTCCTCGACCGATCATCATCAGATGGTGCTGACAAAAAGTTATGGATTCTGTGTTGATAGACAAAACTATTTTTGTATAGGACCACAACAAATTTGAGGCATAATGCCAGATTATGTCTGAGGAAAAATATCTGAAAAGCTTTGGCATATTGACACCAAACATTTTAACCTCACACGGAACACACCACATCGATTTGATAACAGTGCCACCTATTGGTCAAAAGTTATAAGCCATTAAATCATATTTCAAGAAGTTGTGTTCATAATGTATCTGTCATTTCCACTACAATCCATCTAAAACAGCTTTACTTACTCATTGTTGCAGTTGGTATAATGTTACATGTCATGATTAGCTCATCATTTTGCCTCTGCTGTGCTTGACCCCATTATTGCTGCTTGCAGATATATTTATTATTATCATCATTATTATTATTTGACTGTTCACTACAACCTTAACATTATTAAGATATCTAGCTAATGATATAACTTTATCTAATTGAGATTCTAAAACTGTTTTTTTTGTTGTTGTTGTTTTTTCAGTGATTTACCAAAACTCAACATTAGATTACTAACCAAAATAGTATGTAGGTTCTGGCAAAATATATATATTTAATATCTTTAATTTCTTTAAAAATGCAATACACAAACAGAAGAAAGACCGAGAGCGCTATCTTTTAACAATTGGTTGTGTAGCTCTAGTAACCTCCACTGGTCTGTGAAAAGTTAACCCATTTAACATTTGAGTGATTTTTCAAATTGCTCGATGTTTCTTCAGGACTGCATGTAGTGTAGTACTTCACTGGGAATTTGACTATTAAACAGTTTTATTAAAATTAATCTATGAATAGTTCTGACATGTCCAGGAAATAAATAAATAAATATTGGCAATTTTCTGCCAGGACATTATCTGTTTCTTTCTGACTGGGCTGGAATTAAAAAGTGCAATGGTCTATTAAAAAAGTCTCAGAAGCACTGCCTGAAACATAGACAAATAAAGTTTTCTGTCCACTAGGAAACTTGACTTATCAAGCAGAGAATAATATGCACACTCAGGAAATGCAAATAATTCTTACAAAAAAAAAAAAAAAGAAACACTGTTCATACAGCGGAGGAGAGCATCAACTGTCACTAATGTGGAAGTAGCTCACCCACGCTCCAGTGGCAGCTTTGACAAGGTCTGTGCTGAAGCGTTATCAAAGCCGAGCAGAGCAGAGTCAGAGCTCTGTGGGGCTCACATCAAGGACGTTTAATGGCAATAGCACAGAGAGAGAGAGAGAGAGAGAGAGAGAGAGAGGTTGGGGGTGGCAAATACAATTCTAGGTAAGCACGGGGATGTTATCGGTTCCGTGTTGTGAAAAGTTGCTTGTGATTTTCAGGGCTAATTCGCTAAACACTGGACTTGACAGTTTAGTGTTGTTCTGCTGAGGATGAGAGAGTCTATTTCTGTTTATGTGCAACTTACTAGATTCATACTTCAAAGAGCAGCTAGTTTAACTGATAACAGTGCAAAGAATTAGCATCGCATTTGAATAAACTAAGCAGCAGGGCTAACGATTCGTCACGTTAAACAATCTCTGGGGGAAAGCATAGAGTTTGAACACAAGTGCCCATGGTTAAACACCTCAGCTTCAGTTAACACATCACATAGAAACATACTTGTGCAGTTCAACGGAAGATGATTAATGCATGCATTACTATGGTAGTATCAAATATCAGTGCTCAAGTATACTTAAAAAGGTCTATTCAGCTAACCAAGTATTGTTAAGGTCCTTATTGGTTTCTGTCTTCATTTCAGCCTGCAAAGCAACAAAATGTGATGCAACATGACATACAGGAAGAAAATATTATGCTAAATTGTGTGCACGGTTTACTAATGTGTTCCCTCAAGGTACTAAAACGTGCACACAATTACTATTGCATTCCCTCGATTAACTATTCCGTTCAATTTATTAGATTTATAAATTGTGCGCATGTTTTATGAATTTGTTCCCTCGATTTGCGAGGGAACGCAATAGTAAGTATGTGCACGTTTTAGTACATTGAGCGAACGAATTAGTAAATCGTACACAATTTTTTTTTTTTTTTTTTTTTATTGCATGGAATGTTCGGGGCTCCGTATGCAACCTATACAATATAAATATTATTAAAAGTTTAACATATATTTTTAACATATTTATTTATTATAATTTTTTATGACACACACACACACACATACATACATATATACATACACTGGGTATAGAAAATAATCACCCCCCTTTAAAATTATAAAAACACATTCCATTATTACCACCTCCATTTGGTGTTGAGGCCAAATAATTAAATTTTAGTCTCATGTGGCATCAGAATCTTTAAAGTGTGTTGTGACTGCATATGGCCTTTTTTTAAAGGGTGGCTTTTTTTCTTGAACCCCTCCCATACAAGCCACATTTGTGGATAATTTGTGATATTGTGGCATATTCTGTGTATGAAGCTATTATTCTGTCTTTACTAATGCAAACGTTTCTAGTAGTGATCATTACAAACTTTCAGCTGTAAATAAACTTTAACATGTCAAAATTTTGCATCTGTAACTGTAGGCTGAAAACTTGTTGGGAAGGTTGTTACTGTTATTTATGCCAACCGCGGCTTTCTGAAAGACACGTCGTTATATTCCACACATCTGTATGACAACCCACGAAACATATGCATTCAAAATATGAAACCTGTGACGAGTTCTGAAAATAGGTGATATTGCTGCACTACAGATGACAAAAATTAGAGGCATTTTAAAGTAATATACAAATAAAAATGTCTTACGATAACCAAAATGTACAGTTCTTCCATCAAGGAAGATCATTAGCATAGCTTGTCATAATTATAGACAAATCATTTAATGAAGGCCACTTATCCAATCAGATTTTAGAGCTGAAAGTGTTTGTTTTATAAGTGTCTGAGCTCAGATCAGCACTAAATAGAAGCACATATTGTATGAGCATTGTTGTTGTGTTAGCTGTGCTGTCACCAAGGATGTCTGTTCCGTCTCCACTGACCTGCTCTTTGGCCCGAAGGCCCTGATGAAGAAAGATGGCTACTCGCTTGAGGAAGAGTTTCCTGCTGACACCGAGCCGCTTCCCGTTGCTCATTATTAGCAGCAAACTGCCTACATCCGCCCCATAGACTCCAGAGATAGAAGTTAACTAACTCCATTCTGCAGACACACTGCTTCCAGTTTGATGGCACACCAATTATCTAGAGGAAGAAAACTTCATTTGGCTCCAAACTTATTTGTGATAACTGCCAAGTTTCCCTCGGAAGTTCTTACTTAGGAGTTCGGAAGTCATAACTGTGATACTTAATGTGCATTTCGGTGACCGGTTTCTCTCTTTCTTTGTCAAAC
Organism: Carassius auratus; assembly: GCF_003368295.1. Taxonomy (NCBI): domain Eukaryota; kingdom Metazoa; phylum Chordata; class Actinopteri; order Cypriniformes; family Cyprinidae; genus Carassius; species Carassius auratus. Next base: position 27,938,035 of record NC_039247.1, read on the forward strand.
ACATTTTTTTTTTTCAGTGGAGCATAAAAATGAAGAGCAGATGATGTGTGCTTTGTTAAGAATTGATCTGGATATATTATTCTCATGCAACCTAAAAGCTTGTCTCCTCAAAATTCAGAGTACCTGGTATCTTCTGGTGAGCTTCTTTACTTATTGGTTTCAATGCGTTTTATTTAGTTATCATCAATACAGAAAAATAAATAACTGAACACATTCAATTGGAAGTTTATATATATATATATATATATATATATATATATATATATATATATATATATATATATATATATATATATATATATATATATTCTCGCATAGACAAAACATAAAAAGGGCCCCACAGGTGAAATGGTTGAAAAAAGAGTGGAAAGTAGATTACGCTGCTGTTTCTATATTAAGGGAAAATCCATATATGCACCATGACAGTGAGATATTCCCTCTCGTCCATTCTTGATGCAATAGTGCCAACGCACAAGGTCTATCCGTAGAACAGGGCAGAGGATCCAGAGCACAGCTTTAACCTCGTCTTTGCTCAATTATCAGCCTTTTGCAAATTGTGCAGTTTCTACTTTTAGGGAAGCGTCTTAAAGTCAGCTGCTGTTTATTCCTGGCTGGGAAAAAGCTGATGCAAGTTTTACATGAATATTTTGGTATTATTGTTTCTTTGCCCTGAGTAGAGTCCAAAATCACGTATCCTTAAAAATGTCCCGTTGGCTACAATTCCTAATAAGAGATATTTTAAGGCGGATTGCTTGTTTGAAATCCAGCCTCCTTGTGCTCCCATGCGTCTCTCTCCATACAGTCTGAATCTGTGTGTTTGTATCAACGGTGACAGTACTAGCATCAGCTATTTACCACTGTTATAACTCTGAAAGGATGACACCCCTCTCACTCTGTTATTAAACTGTTATATCCATTTGGATTTACCACCAAATCTCACAGAACAGCACTCTTCTTTTGGGATGCATCATGAGGCAAAAACAATGTGAACTGTGCTTCAAAGGCAATATATTTCGAGCCAAGCAGCTTTGAGCAAAACACTATAGAAGTGGCGACTTGCTTTAATACCAACTGCAGTCCTTTTCTCCCCAAGCAGCGTATGTGCTTTTAATTTGAAAAAATATACGAGAGCACAAAATAACTTTAGGGTTGAAGCAAGAAATTATAAAATAATTTGTTTTCCTTAATAAAGGGACATGAGGACATATTTACAAGTTACATAATTTCATTTTTTTATTGTAAGGACCAGTTCGCAAAATTAAAATTAACAGGCTGTTTATTAGTGTGTATAAAGCACATATTAATTCCTTATTCTGCACTACTACTTACTCTCCGTATTATTACTAGTTTAAGTTTTTCAATCAAACAGATGAGGGCTACCTGGTCTCAAGGCATAAATGTACCTGGGTGCACTTTTTAGCGAGATACGAAATACGTACCAATAAGTACACATCACTGCAGTTGAATGGACAAACATTTTATGATCCTATGACAATATAAAGACTTATAAGAACATTTAGACCACTTTCAACCAGCATAACAAATATGTTTTTTAACCAAATCACCTACCCTGCCATTAAGGCAAACATTGTCATAATTCATCAACAGTGGGTCATTAGGAATCCCTTGATATCAATGCACAATATTCATTGGTTGTGAACTGCTCTGACAGTGCAAAAGTCAGACTTTTTAAGGACAGCAGACACCTTCGTTTTGTATTTTGCATGTCAATAAATTTTACACATTGTACACATCTAGTTTTAGTCACAAAAATATCATATGTTTGCTTACACTGTCAAGCCCTGTGAACTCCAAATTGCATTCATACAAATTAGACAAATCAAGCTTTGATGACAAACAGACTTGGGTCCAAAGACACCAAATGATCTTGTGTAAAACATAACTATGAATCACATATGTATGCAGATCTTTTGTTGCTGATAAATTGCTCTGACCAGAGCAAAAGCACAGCCGCCACTGCTGTGACAGATAGAGCCATGCCTCAGGGATTTCTCTGCCATTTAATTACTGGATGCATCGCAAAAGCCAGTGTGATATTCAATCACGCAACCATGCTGGCCATTTCTGTTTATGCAAAGCCCCAAAATTACGCTTACTGGTTGCTTGTAATTAATAGATATTTGTTGCTCGTTGTGAGCTTTACCTGATAAACCGTAGCTGTGATAATTTACATTCAGAGGACAGAAAACAAATCTGATTTACACCCACACAGATAGCACAGTTACATTAGTGCTTTTAACATTTGGGTTCATACATATGCTTTGTATAAATGTAAATGTTTAAATGTTGTATATATATATATATATTCCCTATATACAGGCTTCCCCCACACTCAGAATGGCTTACATCTGCAGTCTGCTCGCTCTCCTCCATTATCCATTAGAAGAGAAATTGTGGTTATATACTTCATGCAGTCTGTGCACCAGAGCGCTCTGATGCCACATTACAAACACGAGGATGTGAAAACAAGCAGCATTCTTCCCCGTCATCTCCATCTAATCCCCCAAGGCACACTCAAGTCAGCCACTTGTTTCAGAAAAACAAATAATTGTGCAAAATAAAACCAGCAAGCCACTCTGAAATCCATATTGAGAAAAGCAGTTAGAAAATATAACATATGGGAGTCAGACTACATAAAGCTTGCTTATTGCGATTGAATATGAAAAATACAATATTAAATGTCACAAATGAGTCAGCTGTGTATGGCTCAAATCGAATGAGACTAATCTTAAGCTTTTATTGGTCAAGTAATCAGGAGTGAACTGAAAATCTAATATTGCTTGGCTAGGAATATTGCTTTTTTTTTATATAGATTGAATGCCATGTGCCGTTCTATTATGAGAGATGCAGTTTACAGTTTACAGTTTTATTTCACAATTGATAGCCTATGGAAACTGCATATAGTTCACAATAAGTGACTAAAGAAGGCTTTACATTTCCATTGCACACCATGCTTCAGAAATGGTTGTATTTCAAATAGGAAAATTTGATATAATTACTTAGGGTTTGATGAATCACACTTCCACGGGACAGCCAAGTTTTTAGTTATATGTACATCATCATCATTATTATTATTATTATTATTATTAAAATATTGGTAGAGAAAACTAAATATTATATTATCATATTATTATTTAATCAATTACTATCATATTAATTGGCTTAATGTCTTTATGCATTTATCAGACACTTTAATTCAAAGCAATTGACAAAAGAGGAAAAAGGTTTAGTAAATGTTACCTTTATTAATTTGAATGCTTAATTATGCCTGTTAAATGCATTGCCCGAGCATCTGTTACTTTCACTGTTCATGTTATCATTTTGTTTCATTTTATCACATTATTGACACTATATAAAGGAAAGAGAATTTCAGCTGAGCTGAATAATGCCGATTTTGCAACAATGACGCTAGCTATTTTCATCCAAAGGTTTGAATTTTACTAATGTTTTTTATTATTTAGATTTTTTTTATGTTATATTACAAAATGTACATAACACCTACAGTATGTGAATGGTAAATAGCTAGTGTTACAAACTGAAAATAATCAATATTGAACTAATTTAAGCTGAATGATGAGACTAGTGTCTTGTGTAGAGCAGCTTAGAGAAACTTTCAGAATTGATTAACTTTTTAGCATGAATTTCACAGAGCTGCATAATTTGATTTGATGAATCTTACAGTATTAACACTCTTAATTTATTGTGTATTACTGTGAAATTGTTTTGAACATACAATAGAAATACAATACAAAACACTTTTAAGAAAATAATATACATTCATCAAGTTCTTACGTTACATGATTAAGCAACAAGGCAAATTATCCTTTGTTGATAACCACCCACCGGCCAAACAAATGCTAGCATTGCATAGCATACTTTATCCTCCACAAACTGGTTGCAAAGAGCTGCACAGCTAACTGCAGCATTGTCTTTTTTGTGTTTTCAACATCAAATGAAAGTCAGGCATATCATCTAGGAATATCCCACATCTGACTCTGTTACACTCCGGGTTCATTAACATGTCATCGTAAGCATTTTGTCTCCCAGAAATCAAAATTCAAGCATTCAGTTCTCCCATCATGAAGCATAGAAGTTCCAAAAGCTTTCAGAATGACAAGGCTAAATTCCTGCGGGGAGAGAAAAGGCTAGGTGTGCGTTGGGAAAGTTTGACAGAATACATTTCCATTTTAGCGATTAGACTGTAACAAACGTCAAGAGGCTGAGGCACTAGCTTTATGCTTTTGGATTAAAGATGCATTATTAATGGATCCTTCTAACCACCTGCTTTGACTTCACTGTTATCTGTCTTCTTTCAGATCTGTGCTACAGTGGCTGAACCGCGTGCAGTCATTCCTCTACTGCAACGAGAACGGCTTTTGGGGAACCTTCCTGGAGAGCCAGCGTACGTGCGTGTGCCACACAGGGGCCACCCTTTGCCAGCGGCCCATCCCTTGCGTGATCGGCGGCAACAACAGTTGTGCCATGTGCAGCCTGGCCAACATCTCGCAATGTGGCTCCTGCAACAAAGGCTACAAGCTGTACCGTGGACGCTGCGAGCCGCAGAACGTGGACTCGGAGCGCAGCGAGCAGTTCATCAGCTTCGAGACGGACCTCGACTTCCAGGACCTGGAGCTCAAATACCTGCTGCAGAAGATGGACTCACGGCTGCACATCCACACTACCTTCATCAGCAACGAGGTGCGCCTGGAGACCTTCTTCGACCCACGGTGGCGCAAGCGGATGTCGCTGACACTCAAGAGCAACAAGAACCGCATGGACTACCTGCACATGGTCGTAGGCCTGTCCATGAAGATCTGCCAGATGCGCAACAGTAGTGTGGACCCCATGTTCTTCATCTACGTGAACCCGTTCAGTGGAAGCCACTCGGAGGGTTGGAGCATGCCGTTCGGTGAGCACGGATATCCGCGCTGGGAGAAGGTGCGACTGCAGAACTCGCAGTGCTTTAACTGGACCCTGCTGTTGGGAAACCGCTGGAAGACCTTCTTCGAGACGGTGCACATCTACCTGCGAAGCCGTGCTAAGGTGCCCACTGTCCTGCGGAACGACACGGGCCATGGGCCAGTGGACTTATCTGACCCCAACAAGCGGCAGATCTACATCAAGATCTCTGACATCCAAGTATTCGGCTATAGCCTGCGATTCAATGCTGACCTGCTGAGGAGCGCTGTGCAGCAGGTCAATCAGTCGTACACGCAGGGGTCCCAGTTCTACTCATCCTCATCCATCATGCTCCTGCTGCTGGACATACGAGAGAGAATTAACCGTCTGGCCCCTCCAGTGGCCCCTGGGAAGCCCCAGCTGGACCTGTTCTCCTGTATGCTGAAACATCGACTCAAGCTCAACAACAGCGAGATGATTCGCGTAAATCATGCCTTGGACATGTACAATACAGAAATCTTGAAACAATCAGACCATCTGACTACCAAACTCTGCTGAAAACACAATTTAAAAGAAAAAGAAAAAAGAAAGATTCCTTTTTCATTTGATTTGAAACCTTTTTTTTTTTTTTTTTTTTTTGATGTATTAACAACTTTATAAGTGTAATTGTTAAACAGAAACTAAAAATACAGAGATAAATCATTTTAGTTCACAAAAAAAAAAAAAAAAAAAACTGTATCATATTTGTCCAAGCATGTCTGTCATTTCCTAAACAAACAAAAAAAGAGAGAAAAGATCACTATTATACTTATTAAATTCAACATTCAGTGACACAGAGGCCTTGATTTTACTTTGAGGGAACAAAGGTAGATCTTAAACTGCCATTCTTTACTGGTTAACACGTTTTTAGAGATGTATAACCACAACTATGTAAGGGCAGAACCAAAATACAGTAATTCATGTGAAACTCTACCATGTTGTTATCATGCATCTTTTAGAGGAGGTTTATGCTGTATAAACCTCCTCTAAAAGATGCATGATAACAACATTGGCTTCATTGACTGTACAGTGTCTTGTCCTTTCATATGACACCCCTCTAAGAGAGCTTGGCAGTGAGTTCAGGACGGACGTCCACCGTTTCTTGCTGGATGTCCAGTTTTCTCAATTGCCGTTAATTGCTGCCTGGCAGGTGAAATGAATCCTGTGTGGGCTCCCTCTGTTGTATTTTCAGATTCACGCTCTTGTTCTTCAGCCAGGTTGAGTCGCTTCGGTGCCTGAGTGCAGTGTCTATGGTTGAACAGAATCGATTCATGCTATTTCGTACTTCTTCGCATAATGTACACATTGTGATTGCTGATGTGTCAAGCTTTTTTGCAGCACCCTGAACACAATTTGATCATTTCTAATTTCTTTAACGGTCAGCATAAAGCCATACATTTCTCAGAGGGATAAAAAAAAAGAAAAGAAGCTAGGCACATTTTTTGAGAAATGTCCTATAAATTGCTTTTGTATTTTTGTTTTTCAGTCTTTTTCTAATGAAATATAGCACAGCGGTCAAAAAAAAAAAAAAAAAAAAAAAAATCGAGAAAATAATATATATGTACTGCGGGATTATGGCATGATATTGTAAAGCCATTGCATTTTCATTAACAAGAGTGAATCCACAAGAACAGTATATTAAAGCTTCAAATATCTATGATGGTTTTAATCTCAAAATCTGCTTGTATACCAAATGTACACTTTACTTTTTTATAAGATTTCATTTGGGTTTTATATTCCTTGATGCAATTCAGGTTTAACTTTTTGACATGTCGGCTGATTAATCTCTCTACTCTAAAATCTTAGCTGGGATGGGGATTTTGTTTTAATTTTATTTATTTTTTTCAGAAGAACATTCACTGGAGTTATTTCTAGAATAGGGAGAATGCCATTATTATTAGCATTGATTATTATCATTGCCATTATTATTCAATCTTATTAAGTGCCTGTTAGCTATCCCTTTAATGCTTTTCCTTCACGTTTTCTTTTCTTTTTTTTTTTTTTTTTTTTGGTTTGTTTAACAGAAGACCCCATCTAAATCTAAACACATGCCACTTGACTCATGGGAACAGGGCCAAAAGCTTTCTTGCTGTACTCTGCATGAACTGAAAATAACCACTTGAGAGTGAGATGAGGCTTAACTTGGTTAATGAATTAGAGTTAAATGTGTATTATAAGTGTAAATACCTATTTTATCTTGATATAGCCATGGAATCAAAAGCTTTTCTTAGATTACAGCAAATGAACCGCAGCCCATTAAACGCGACACAACCCCACCTCGAGCACAAGTACTGTAAATATGACACAAAATCATTTGCGCTCATCTGGAGAAACATCACCAGCTGAAATGGATCTTGTCCAAGCTAAATCTGTTTATGGTCTACACTAACACATGCTTACAGCCATCCATACACTTCTGTTACAGAAACCATGTACGACACACTATCACACGATAGAACGTTCACTGGGTTGAGAAACTGCTTTCAAGTACTTTATGTAATTTCTGCTGTTCTGTTGAAATAACTATATCAGCTTTCTTCAAAATGAATGTTTCAAATAATATTCTATTTCTCATTAAAATGCTATATTTAATAAGAAGACCAATGCTTGTTTGTACCGCACAAAGTCAGAAGCAATCACACAGCAATCAAGGGGTTTATGGTTTCACATCTTTTCAGTCCCAATATTTTTTTAATCTCAGTCTGTTTGTTGTAAGAGTGGTCGACCCGCAGACTAGTCGTTTTCAAGACTAACAGGTAAGGATGTAGTAGAAACATGCTGCGGCTGGACCTGAGGGAACATGGGTTAAGTTTCCTGCTCAAGGTCACGATACTTGTCAGAGCCATTCGAGTTTACAGACTTCCAGAATGAAAGAAACATTTCTGGGGTCAGAACTCAAACATAATACACCTAAACACTTCTGAAGAACCCCGGTGAGACCAAGAGTTTCTGTCACTGTATCACACCACGGGGCAAAACTAATCCTGCTTTCCAATGATATGCCTGAGAAATCTATGAAAATTTTATCTTAGAAAAGGCAAATTATCAACATTTACAGAGATGGGCAAAATAGCAGATGAACTTTAGTGAGTTATGAAATTTCTTGATCAAACTGGTGTAGTAAAAAGAAAACATCCTGAATGGGTTTCAGCAGTATTGTGGTTTGGCCATTACACCAACCTTGGCTCAGTCGGAAAATGTGCATGTACTGTAACATACCTACACATACAATTCAGTGCACTTTCCAGCTATAATGAACACTAGAGGTGGTAAAACACCAACAACTTTTATCCCTTTTTATTTCAAATTATGATTAAAGTAAAGCGAGTATCAATTCATAAAAAAATTATTTTCATGTGTGTCATATTTAGATTTTAAAATGGCTTTAGTCGAGGTTAAAAATCTGAGCACACAGGGTAGTTTATGTGTGTCATTCAATAACACTTGGTTTTTAATCTGATGAATACAGGTGCTTCTAAAAAAATTAGAATGTCGAGGTGAAGCTCATTTATTTCAGTAATTCAACTAAAATTGTGAAACTTTGTATATTAAATAAATTCAATGCACGCATACGTTTAATTCTTTTGTTATTTTAATTGTGATGAGTTTAGCTCACATTTAACAAAAACACATCAATTCACAGTCTCAACAAATAAGAATACTTCATAAAAAAAAAAAAAAAAAAAAAAAAACTTTTTAGTGAATTGTTGGCCTCCCGGAAAGTATGTTCATTCACTGTACATGTATTCAATACTTGGTAGGGGTTCCTTTTGTTTTAATTACTGCCTCAGTTCTTAGTGGCATCTAGGTGATCAGTTTATGGTACTGCTGAGGTGGACAGCCCGAGTTTCTTTGACAGTGGCCTTCAGCTCATCTGCATTGTTTGGTCTCTTGTTTCTCATTTTCCTCTTGACAATACTCCATAGATTCTCTCTAGGGTTCAGTTCTGCTGAGTTTGTTGCCCATTCAAACACACCAACACCATGGTCATTTAACCATCTTTTGGTGCTTTTGACAGTGTGGGCAGGTGCCAAATCCTGCTGGAAAATGAAATCAGCATCTACAAAAAGCTGGTCAGGAGAAGGAAGCATGAAGTGCTCCAAAATTTCTTGGTAAATGGGTGCAGTGACATTGGTTTCAAAAAAAAAAAAAAAAAAAAAAAAAAAAAAAAAAACCTAGATGACATTGCACCCCAAATCATCAAAGACTGTGGGAACTTGACACTGGACTACAAGCAGCTTGGGCTATGAACTTCTTCACCCTTCCTCCAGACTCTATGACATTGGTTTCCAAATGAAACACAAAACTTGCTCTCATCTGAAAAAAGGACTTTTGACCACTGGGCAACAGTCCAGTTCTTCTTCTCCTTAGCCCAGGTAAGATGCCTCAGGAGGAGCTTAAAAAGAGGAATATGACAACTGTAGCCAAATTCCATGAAAGGTCTGTGTGTGGTGGCTCTTGATGCCTTGACCCCAGCCTCAGTCCATTCCTTGTAAAGTTCACTCAAATTCTTGAATCGTTTTGCTTGACAATCCAAGGCTGCGGTTCTCGGTTAGTTGTGTGTCTTTTTCTTCCACAATTTTTCCTTCCACGCTACTTTCTGTAGTCAGATTCAGCTGGCAATGGATGTTTGTGGCTTACTCTCATTGTGAAGGGTGTCAATGATTGTCTTGTGGACAACTGTCAGATCAGCAGTCTTTCCCATGATTGTGTAGCCTAGTGAACCAAACTGAGAGACCATTTTGAAGGCTCAGGAAATCTTTGCAGGTGTTTTGAATTGATTAGCTGATTGGCATTTCACCATATTCTAATTTGCTGAGTTGGTGTTTTTATTTTAAATTTGAGCCAAAATCAACACAATTAAAAGAACCAAAGACTTACACTACTTCAGTCTGTGTTCACTGAATTTATTTAATACACACGTTTCACAATTTGAGTTGAATCAAGTAGTACTTTCCACATGAATAACATTATACCAATTTGAGGAAACTCACTTCTTCATTTCTTTTTTTTAAATCACTATAAGCAAAAATATTGGTGATGGTTCCCATACCAACCACCACCAATTATAAAGTGCTCCTTAACTTGTAAATAATTCTTTAAGGACTGCATATGAACTCATAGGACACAAAGAAATGGATGCACACATTCTTCACAAGCACTCAACGTCAAAAAAATTACCCCACATAAAAGAAATAAGCCTCTCACCACCACCCTCCCCGCTCCCCAAGGTCAAGTAAACCACCCCCTTCCCCTGTCCAGCCCAGTACTGATATGTGGTCAGTAAACTGCAGAATTTGTGGTATTGTCCTTCTAGTGTCATCCCATTACATGAAATGCTGATTAATGCTGTAGCATCGAGCAGCTAATGAGGCGAATGAGTCTTTGTGTGTGAGCTAGCCCACTGCTACACCCCACCCAAACTACGAGTGCTCTGCCAGGATATAATAACAATGTCCTAATAAATCACCATGCTTTGTGCTTAATGTATCGTAAGTTCATTGCTAATATTGCGAGAGAAATTGATATGGAGATCCACCCGACCGTCAACGCCAATTGACTTGTTCAAAGGGTACATGAACTTCAAGCTATATGGTAACTGTCCTTTTTTAATAGCACATTTTTGTGTACATAGCAAATTAACTGCAGTGACTTCTGGAGCAGTTTTATACTTGTCAAGAATATCTCTACCGAAGTTAGAAATAGGAATATTGCCACTGAATCAAATTCCAATATCCATCTCGGCCATTTAATACTCTGATCTCATTAATTTACTTAATGAAATCATACAAGATATTAAATTGCTGAAAAAAAAATTAGTTCAGTAAATATTGTATTCAGTAAATTATATTTCAGTATTAGCAGTCATGTGCATTATTCTTGCACTTATTAAAATGTTGCTGTATTAAAATGTGTAGGAAAGAACCTGCGGTGTTGAGTAAATTGTCACATATGCATGCATTTAAGACCCGTGAAGATGCAATCATGTCAGCAATGCTTAATCAGATCTTGTGGTGTTAGGGTCAGTATTAATAAAATCTAATTATCTTTGAAGTTTGTACAAAAATGTAACATATCATTTTACTCTTAACTGTAAATTAATGCACATGTTTACAGAAGTTGGCTGGCAATTTAGTTCAGAATGTTGAACTCTCTTAAATAATGGAATGATTGGGGCAGTATCTTTTTTTAAATGGTAGACCTATGTACCTGTATTGGGGCTGTATTGGTCCCTTAAAGGCACAGTAACTAAAGTGTACATATTAGTGAGTGGAGAACCATGACATGATATAACTAGATCACTCCTATTAAAACAATAGAGCTGTCAAAGCTGTCAGCACCCACTTGATATAACAATGGCAGATAACCTGTTTCTGTTTTTGATGCACTACACAGACTATAGCTACAGAGACTTTTGAATCCTCATATGACTGAAATGAAATAAATATATTAGTGTAATAATATATATATATATATATATATTAGTGTTATTTGCAAATAATTGTTTTGTTGCATATTATTTTACAGTTCCCTTTCAGTCACGTGCAACGTTACGTCAGTGACTGATGAATTGGGTTACCCGCTAGGGAGAACAATCACCTTCGAGTGTTTACTAAACAATCCAATAAGTGTTGGCTATGGATCTTTGCGGAGAGCGCATGTAGTCACAAATTTCAGCTTTTCGCTTCGTTGCCTAGCATTTCAGCTGGTCTGGTTACTGAACAGAGTGTCTACAAGAAAATATTCTAACAGTGTTGATGTTGTGGCGCGACAGCGGGGGTTGCTGGTCCAGTGCTGCTGTTGGTGTTTGGACAGCGTGCTGCAGCTATTCAAACTTCAGTCATGCTGCGACCTCTCCTGGGTGCTTCAGCACTTTATTTTCTAAAGAAGAAAATCTAAAAGAGCTGTACTAGTGATGCTGCATTAAAGATGGCCTTCCACTCATGCGTTTCTGGATGTGGTCGCTTCCTGGCTTCATCTTATGGTCCCGATCGCTGCATCTTGTGCCTGGGCCTTGAGTAGGGCTTGACTGGTAATCTGGCATACCGGGCAAATGCCCGGTGGGCCGACACTCTTTGGGGCTGGTCGATATAATATTATTATTATTATATATTTTTTAATTGGGCAGCGCAGGGACAGCAGCAGGGACAAAGCAGGGACAGCGGCATATTGGTTCATTTTCCATACTGACACTGGGCTGGCCCAATCATCTCTTAACAGGCTCCACCCCTCCCCCTCTGTTTCTTATGTCAGATGCAGTCAGTGGCTCAGAGACAGAAATCTGTGGATTTAGCGTGGAGAAACAAAAGGGCAAAGGGGTTGCGGTCCAAAAAAATAAAAATTCTAGAGGTTGATGCCTCAACATGTGAAAAATAACCGACATGTTTAGTGCTGTAGCTTCAGTTTCCAAGCCTACAGTACCTGACGACATTTTGCAAAAACAGGTGAACATAGCACATGGAGGTGACTAGCCATGGCAGTGCCGTAGGCACCCATGCAGAGGAGCAGGTGTCTGATAGTGAAGTCAAGGAGGGACAGAGTGAGCAGGAGAGTGTAATAGAAATGGTAAGCATGGTAGTTACAGGTACATGATTAACAGGGAGGGCGTATTAACCAGGGCAGGTGCAGGAGGATAGTGTGTGTGTGTGTGTGTATGTGTGTGCGTGTGGGCCTGGTTGGGCCACAACGAAGATGATGATTTGATGTTACCTAAATTAATGAATATTATAATAAGACAAAATAATTGTTTTCACTATTATAACGTTCATCAGATTGTCACCTACTGCACTAGCCACTCAGTCAGATAAAGTCAAATAACACAGCATAAGATATTTTGCATTGTTTTTGTAGCTAGGTTAGCAGAGTTAACTTATTCAATTGCAACTTCGGCTGACTATTCTAATGTTAACCCTTTAAAACCCATAATGGCTGTACGGTCCTTCTGTAGAAAAACTTAAAATGATGCCATTTGATTAATTTAATTATTACTCAAAATGCCTGCGTCAAAGTGCCCACGACGAGTTACACGTCGGAAGAGAGAGAGGTAGCTAACGCATACTATTTGGGGATTAAAACACGCCTTGCATTTTGAAAGCTGTATATTTTTGTTTAGCTGTACATTCAATGAAGTAGATATTTTCTCATGTTTCTAATGAATTTCCAATATCATTAATAATATGGAATATTAACAGTGAGTGAATAATTTTAATATCATATATATTATTAGGACGTCTTGTGTGAGTAATTTTAGTAGTATAGTTTATTTTTCTTTTTTTATGGGAATTATATCAACAATGAGAGGTAAAAATTAGGGAAGTCATGGCCTAATGGTTAGAGAGTTGGACTACCAATCGAAAGGTTGTGAGTTCGAGTCCCGGGCCGGCAGGAATTGTGGGTGGGGGGAGTGCATGAACAGTTCTCTCTCCACCTTCAATACCATGACTTAGGTGCCTTGAGCAAGGCATCAAACCCCCAACTGCTCCCTGGGCGCCGCTGCATAAATGGCTGGCTCCGGGTGTGTGTTCACAGTGTGTGTGTTTGTGTGTGTGTGTTCACTGCTCTGTGTGTGTGCGCACTTCGGATGGGTTAAATGCAGAGCACAAATTCTGAATATGGGTCACCATACTAGGCTGAATGTCATGTCACTTTTTTTTTCACTAAATGTTGTTTGGTGTCATATTAAAGAGTGGTTTGTGCTCTTTAAAACAAAGTAGCCTATACTTGCAATTGTAAACTAGTTCTTCTGCTGTCTGGTTCATTGAAAAAAAAAAAAAAAAAATATATATATATATATATATATATATATATATATATATATATATATTAGAGAGCACCTTTGATCACCAGGGTGTCAGTCAAGAGAGAGTGAGTACACTGGTCCATGGCACATAGTTCTCAGCTTTGTAGGGTTTTTTGGGAGTGGAAAGGTAGATATGCATATCTACAGGAACCGCAAGGATGGTGTACTGGTTGGTTATGTCCTACCAATTGTGGTGGGCTGGTCTGAGCAAAAATGCCAGGGCCCTTTTTTTGTCCCAGTCCAGCCCTGGCCTTGAGCATGCTGAGGCAACGCTCATGGATGACTCATGTTCCAATTGAGGGGACATGACCACCGCAATGTTGCGATTGAGGCTCCTCTTCATCAAACGAGGAGCAGTCCCCCTCCCCATGACCCATTCTAGTTCCTCCCACCAGCGGAGGACTACTTTGGTGTGTGACCAGGGTGATCTGAGGATTACAGTGAGGCATTCCCCATCGAGTGCATCTCCACGGGCACCTCACTCCTCCAGCACATCACACCCTCTGGTGTACTAATTAGGTGGCTGAGGCCTCGGACCAGGCGGGGTCTAGCATCTCATTTGGGCCTCCAGCAGATGACAGGATATTGATCACTGTATCAGGGGATTTTCTAGGCTCTGGAGATGAAGACTCGGCTGCACTGCCTCCATCAGGTGCCATTGACCGAGTCAGATCCAGAGCTGACTTCTATGCCAAGGGCCAGTGGCGCAGAGAGAATCAGGTAGCAATGGATGATTGGTTCCTGGAGGTGCTGTTGGCCAATCGTCGGCAACCACCTCCGGTTCAATTCTCCTCGGAGGTGCATAAAGAATTGACTAGATATTGGAGAGGACCCTTTTCTGTCCAAAACAGAGCTAGTGTGTCTTCCGTCATCACTCGCCTCAACAGTGGGGCAGCTAAGAGGTATGTGAAAATCCCCCCATTCAAGCACGCTATTGCAATGTAGCTCTGCTAGCAAAGCGCAGCTGCCTGGCAGAGTAATCTACACCTCCCATCCAGGCCCTGTTAGTTTTCATCTGCACTAACCGCCAAAACTTACAGAGCTGCTGGACAGGCCACCCTTTGCCCTGTATGCCATTTCCCTCCTGCAGGTTTACCGATGAAGCAGCTCCATAAGCGCAGTTTTGACCCATGGGTAATACAGGGACTGTGCACTGTGATGGACCTCACCTTCCGAGCGACGAAACTTATGGGGCGGACTCTGGGTAAGATAATGTCCACCCTGGTGGTCCAAGAACAACAAACATAATTTCCTGGACTCACCCATCACCCAGGCTTGCCTCTTCGATGTTGCGGTGGAAAGCTTCGCACAGCAGTTCTCAGCTGCACAGAAGCAGATGGATCAAGCACACCACTAGCTGCAGTCCCTCTGCCTGCTCATCACAGAGAGTGCCCTCCTGCTGGCTCCTCCTCCTCTCCATCCCGGCCCCAGGAGCAGCCTTCACACTGACAGCAGCATGGAACTGGTGGCAGGAAAGTAGTGCAGCCTGTCTCTGCCTCTGCCAGGCCCATAAAGCTCCAGAGCAAGCAGCGTTCCTGAAACAGGCGATGCAGAGACTCTGGATCCTGCTCTTTAGGAGATGCTGACAGCACCAATCCGTCCCCTGGAGTAGGGCCAGGTGGAGAATCTTTCGTTTTGTTTTTGTTCTGTTTTTGTTTCCTTTTTGTTTTGCACCCTAGCCGGTGGTACCCAAACATTCAATAGAAGAGTAGTTTCCTATTTCTCTGGGTCTCAAGAGGGTGATGTTGGAAGTGTGGGAGATACATCTTTGACACTCCTGTCCCCTTCTCCTTTAACCAGTGGGCAGCGGGCCCAGTTCGAGAACGTTATGCCTTCTCAGGTGCCCCCTGCCCAACCGTGGAGCAAGGTAAGTTTTGCACTGCGCATTCAGAACCCACTTCGGGATGGTGTGCCTTTCAGGTCGGGTCCCAGTGCACCACCTTACTGCCCCACTGCAAGTTGGTCAGTGGTTGTCCATTTCCACTTGTTCAGTTCCTGGGGGCCTGGCAAATGCTCCAAAGACCTTCACGCTGGCAGAACCTGATTTTACCAAGTGAGACATGTTCCTGGGACAACATCGTTGTTGACCCTGGAACAACATTGTGATTAACCAATCAGATTTGAAGAACCAGCTTTTAGATTTTGTGAAATTTACGCTTAAAATCAGTGTTTGGTGCTTGTACATCAGTGTCATTCATCTATCATTTCCTCTGATTTTAGGGATTACTCATGGTTAAGGTTAGGTTTAGGTGTAGGGATATGGTTAAGAACATATTTTTGGAGTAAAATGTTGTTCCAGGGTCAACAAAATATGTTGACCTAGGAACACATCGAACTTGGCAAAATCAGGACGTGCTTCACGCTGGGTCATGAGAACCATCAAACTTAGTGATGCGATTCAGTTTGCCCGGTGTCCTCCCAAGTTTATGGGCATTCGGTTCACCCCTGTGCTGAACAAGGAAGCTACTGTATTGCAAGCAGAAATTGCATTCCTTCTGGCAAAGGATGATATAGAGCCGGTCCCTCCAGCCGATATAAAGTCGGGGTTTTACAGCCCATACTTTATTGTACCAAAAGAAAGTCGGTGGGTTACCTGTGTGTCCTGAATCGGGCCCTTCACAAGCTCCTATTCAGGATGTTAATGGAGAATCATATCTTTCAATACATTCATCTGCACGATTGCACGATCGATTTGATGGACGTGTACTTTCATGTCTCAATTCTCCTTCGACACAGGCCGTTTCTCCACTTCGTGTTCGAGGGGCGAGCATATCAGTACAAGGTCCTCCCCTTCAGCCTGTCCCTGTCACCTCGTGTCTTCACTAAGGTTGTGGAGGCAGCCCTCGTTCCAGGGCAAATCTTGAGCACAATTGTGCGGACACAGGAACATGGTACTCTGTCACCTCAGCCAGTTGGGCCTTGCATGGGGGAGAGTTTAATAATTTCCCAGTTGATCCAGAGGATCTCTTTTCTTGGTATGGAGTTGGACTCTGTCAATCTAAAAGCACATCTCACAGTGGAGCTTACTCAGTCGATGCTGAACTGCCTGTAGTCATTTCAGTGCAGGAGGGTGGTTCCACTGAAATTGTTTTAGAAGCTCCTGGGGCATATGTCACCTGTTGCCGCTGTCACAAGGCTTAGATTGCTTCATATAAGACTGCTTCAGCACTGGCTTCATGACCATGTCCCGAGATGGGCATGGCAACGCGGCCCCCACCGGACCTCAATCACTCTGTCCTGCCACCAGACCTTCAGGACATGATCAGACCTTGTTTTTTTTTTACATCCAGGAGTTCCCCTAGTGCCAGTGTCCAGGCATGTTGTTGTCTCAACATATGCATCTACCATAGGCTGGGGGGCCATGTGCAGCAGGCATGCAGGCTCAACCCCTGAAAGGGCCTCAACTGCAGTGGAATATCAATTGCCTCAAGTTGCTAGCAGAATGGGTTGCTCAGTGCCGCTTCAAATCGCTGCTACATGACAAGCACGTATTGGTCCGGATGGACAGTACTGTGACCATTGAGTACATCAACCACCAAGGCGGTCTACACTCCCGTCGCATGTTGCAACTCGCCCACCATCTCCTCCTTTTGAGTCAGAAGAATATTTGCGCCGATGTACGGCCGAGGCACACCGTCTATTACATCAAATTCAGCTTTATGTATGTCTAAAATGTTTCTGGACTACTAACTTCAAGCATCTTTTTGATTCTGTTTGAAAACTGTTTCACAAACCAAAACCCTTTTGACTATATACGTTTTGCATTAATTCACATCGTTTATTTAATGTCAATACAACCCACAAACTGTGTCCAGACTGAAATGCAGGGACTGGATGTCTTAGAACTTTAATTGAACACCCCTGTTCTTGACCATGCCATTTCACATGTAGCTCCCACATGCAAAGATATTTTGCTGGAAATGAATTTGCACAGGCCAAGGTAATGACAACAGATAAATTGGTAGACCAGCATGCTATTCAGTAGCAATGCAGTTGACTATGATTCAGTACGAAACCACTGAATGAATGTGAAGCTACTAATAATGGACTGCCTTCAGGTTATTGTACATCTAGCCTTGGGTTTCTGAGAAAACTCAAAGGAAATAGCAAAGGTATAGAGCTGCATCAATTCAAGGTTTTCCCTTTTTGTTGCAGGAAAGACGAAAACTGGCATGTGTGTTACTGAGTGTGATTAAAATGAGGATCTTGAAAAATGTTCGTGGCTTTTCTATGTATAAGTACTCCCAAGCCCATCAAACAGTATTTACTGCCAATCAAACAAGTTTTACATTAAATAAGTTTTCAAGCATGTGAAACATAAAACTTGCTGATACTGATAATGGTTTTGAAACAGTCCCAGAAGAAACACTATGTCATTAGTTTGCTTAGATGCAGCATTTCTTTGAAAAACAACAAAGCAGTGATTTTTGATGCAGACATGGTGATTCTATATCATGTTCTGTATAAGACTTCTCAGCAAATTGTTTTTGGCAAAGGCGGTCCAATGATTAGAAAAAAAAAAAAAGAAATAGAAAAAAAATTCTACCATAATGAGGAAAAAAACATGCATTTTAAGATGCATGAATTTGTAAATAGGCTGTGGCAACTATATAAAAACAGGCTGCTAATTTGCAGAAAATCACTACAGTCATGAAACGCTATAAATCTTCATTCTCAGCTTTAGCTCTAAGAAAATGTGCCATGAGGCAAAAGAAAGCAATAAGGAAAAAGATTTATCATCTCTATCAGCATCTTCAATCACAGAGGAGTAGAGCAAGATTTGAGCTTTGCTCTTTGAGAGGAATAACACTAAACATCAACAATATGTCACGAATATCCCCTATGCTCCAGCATCAGACGGCAGGACCAACTTGGGATAGATCGATTGCATCCTTAAACCTCCAACACTGTAGGGTTTTATGTCAGATCTGGACACAAGATAATAACTATTATTAAGGGCCGAGAGCCGAATGTGCATCTGATGGTGTTCTTGTTATGTTGTTTCTTGGCTCTGCCAGCCTACAGCAGCTCTAAAACCTTACTGTGAACAAAGTAATGAAATTCAGCACATTGATAGGGATGGGTCTGAGAGGAGTCCCCAGCTTTAACTTTTTCTTCTGCTTATAACCCTTTTTTTCTGGGAAAATGTTGTGCTTTTTTTCAGATTTCAAAGCTCCACCTCTCCACCTACTACATTGAATTGACCACTATCTTGGATTTTATTTATTTATTTATTTATTTTATTTTATTTTATGAACAAAAATTGTAGAAGAAGACATAAAAAAAAAATAATAATAAAAAAAAATATATATATATATATATATATATATATATATATATATTTTTTTTTTTTTTTTTACGTCTTCTTCTACAATTTTTGTTCATAGGAAGATTTTTCAGAATCTTCAGACCAAGCATTGCAAATGCTTTTGGATGGATTTTCGAATTAAAGCCATTTCCTATCAGAGCTTTGTTCTGCTGCATTCAAACTTATAATGTCATTGTACAGTTGTTTGATATCTTAAAAAAAAAAAAAAAAAATCTAACTACTTTTTTAATCTTTTTGTATTGTATCTACTTTCTTTTTACATATTATACAATTATTAAAAAAAAAAAAAAAAAAAAAAAATATATATATATATATATATATATATATATATATATATATATATATATATATATATATATATATATATATATTATTTATATTATTTAAAAGCCCTGTGTACTGCGTAAAAAAAAAAAAAAAAATGTGTAACGATACGCGTATTCGTATTGAACCGTTCGGTACGACGCTTTCGGTTCGGTACGCGGTACGCATTATGTATACCGAACGGTTCGTTGGAGTAATTAATTATATTTGAAAAAAAAAAAAAAAAAAGAGAGAGAAAGAAATATAATGATATGCGTTCAACAAGGTAGCCCAATAACCCAAACAACGTAACAGGCAACGCCCCTGACACTCCCGAAGAAGAAAAAAAACACCATCTTATATGTTTATGTTTGGCTACTCAGCAGGCGCTCGCTCACTCAGTACGCGCTGAAGGCTCGTTGCAAAATAGCCAATGCGTTTAACAGACTAGAAATGAGAAGATCCTCCAATAACCAACAGGTCTGGTGTTTGGGTGCACTTTGGATTCCCTTTAAGCTATAATGGTGATGGCAAGAGAGTGGTGGATAAAAAAACAACGGTATGTCGCATCTGCAACATGACAGGGTACACCAGCGGGATTACAAAAAAAAAAAAAAAAAAAAAACAGCGGGAATATCTGGGATATATGCGTCAGTACTATCTGGGAAAAGATGAAAAAAAGGAGAAACATGCACGCAGCAAAGTATCCCTGCAGCATTTAGACACTATAGCTTACAGGGAATCCAACCCAAACACCAGACCTGTTGGTTATTTTAGGATCTTATATTTCTGGTCTGTTAAATGCATTAGACATTTTGCAACGAGCCTTCAGCGCGTGCTGAGTGAGCGAGCGCCTTAGGGGCCGTTCACATATCGTGCCTAAAAACGCATGGAAAACGCTAAGCGCGTCTTTCTCCTCCTTTCCAAAGCGCTCGGGAAGAAGCGCTCATGAGGCGTCTGTCTTTGCTAAGCAACAATGACGTGCTCTCTCCATGAGACGCGGAAATTTCAGCGAAGGATAAATGGATTTGCAGCTCTAAAAATCGCTTGCAGTAGCTCTGCTACTGAATTTATTTCAAAATTGCAATCCATATACAACTATGATCAGCTGTTCCTTCATCTTGGCTGAGCTCTCAACGTTGTTACGGGAAAGGATGAAGCTGATTGGTTGGTTCTTGTCACATGACCCGCGGTGCGCTTGCGGCAAAAGTTGAGATGTTTTTACATTTTGCTGTATCTAAAACGTATCGAACCGAACCGAACCGTGACATCAGTGTATCGTATCGAACCGAACCGTGAATTTTGTGAACCGTTACACCCCTAATATATATATTATTATTTATATTATTTAAAAGCCCTGTGTACTGCGTTTAAGCTAACTGAGACTTGTTATAGCACTTATATATCATTGCTCTTTTTGTTGTTTTTGATTGCTTCCATAGTCCTCATATGTAAGCCGCTTTGGATTAAAACATCTGCTAAATCACTAAATGTAAATGTAAGTGTAAATATCGCTGCTGAGTGCAATACGTATTTACATAACTACAAGACTTTTCATACTGAACGTGCAAATTTGGCCCTATGGGGCTATCCACACAAGGTGTGATCATTTGCCTCATGTGGAAAACCGAGGAAAATGGCCGTCCAATCAGATTTGTGGTTAGATAATGTTCCCGGAGCAGCTGCTGTTTCTCAAAAGGGCAGAGTGGAGGCGCTGTTTCGAAAATCTGTGTAATAAAATGCATAAGAAGTGTATCCCGGAAGAGAGAAGAGAGTGGATACTGAGGCCTTGTCCTAAATGGCACACTTCATGTGAACTTACGGTCTTTCAAACTTACAATACCAGCTGCATATGCATGTGTCCATTAAGTTCACAAGAACATAGGGTGTCCCTTTCATAATTTTAGCTTTCAGAATGGTGCATATGAGCAAATCCATTTTGAGGCCACTATGCACCCTCAAAGTGCACTTCTGTCGAGGTGAGCTCCACAGCAAAAGCGGCATTACATCACAAACGTTTGGACTAAGGTTTAGGGTACTATTTGGGAGAGGGCCTATTTTCTTGTTATCATTGGTATCTAAAACAGATTTAATCTTACATTTTCTTTATCAACAATATAATTCCTATTATTTCTCCATTTAATTTTGTGATCGGAAAAGCACTGTCCGTTTTCTTACATGTGCGCGAGTATATGAGTTAGAGCGTCACTATAGATCTGTCAACCATGTGATCATATACAGGTCCTTCTCAAAAAATTAGCATATTGTGATAAAAGTTCATTATTTTCCATAATGTAATGATACAAATTAAACTTTCATATATTTTAGACACCAACTTAAATATTTCAGCATATTAGAATCAGAATCAGAATCAGAATGAGCTTTATTGCCAGGTATGTTTACACATACGAGGAATTTGTTTTCGTGACAGAAGCTCCGCAGTACAACAGAATGACAGCGACAGAACATAAAACACATAATAAAAGAATAAAAAATACAAATAAGTAGACAGTGAATGACAATATACAAATGACAATTGTAGGCAGGTATATTACAAAAGGAGTTATGTATGTACATATATATTGTGTGCAAAATGTAAGTGTATACTAAGTATGTGTGTTAGATAAATAAAGTGTGTGTTTATATAAATATAAAGTGTAGTGTGTTCGCAGTTATTGTCAGCTGTTCATTAGATGGATTGCCTGAGGGAAGAAACTGGTCCTGTGTCTGGTCGTTCTAGTGCTCAGTGCTCTGTAGCGTCGACCAGATGGCAACAGTTCAAAGAGGGGGTGTGCTGGATGTGAGGGGTCCAGAGTGATTTTGACAGCCCTTTTTCTCACTCTGGATGTGTACAGTTCTTGAATAGATGGGAGAGTTGAACCGATGATTCGCTCAGCAGTCCGGACTACCCTCTGTAGTCTTCTGAGGTCAGATTTAGAAGCTGAGCTGAACCAGAGAGTTACTGAAGTGCAGAGGATGGATTCAATGATGGTGGAGTAGAACTGTTTCAGCAGCTCCTGTGGCAGGTTAAACTTCCTCAGCTGGCGGAGGAAGTACAACCTCTGCTGGGCCTTTTTCACAATGGAGTCAATGTGAATGTCCCACTTCAGGTCCTGAGAGATGGTGGTTCCCAGGAACCTGAATGACTCCACTGCAGTCACAGTGCTGTTCATGATGGTGAGTGGGGGGAGTGCAGAGGGGTTTCTCCTGAAGTCCACGATCATCTCCACTGTTTTGAGCATGTTAAGCTCCAGGTTGTTGAGAGTGCACCAGACAGCCAGCTCTTTAACCTCCTGTCTGTAAGCAGACTCGTCACCGTCCTGAATGAGGCCGATGAGTATGGTGTCGTCTGCAAACTTCAGGAGCTTGACAGAGGGGTCCTTAGACGTGCAATCATTAGTGTACAGGGAGAAGAGCAGTGGGGAGAGAACGCAGCCCTGGGGAGCTCCGGTGCTGATTGTACGGGTGCTGGATGTGTATTTTCCCAACCTCACTAGCTGCTGCCTGTCTGTCAGGAAGCTGTTGATCCACTGACAGATGGAGGTGGGCACGGAGAGCTGATTTAGTTTGGGCAGGAGGAGGTTTGGGATGATCGTGTTGAAGGCCGAGCTGAAGTCCACAAACAGGATCCTCACATAAGTCCCCGGTCTGTCTAGGTGTTGCAGAACATAATGCAGTCCAATGTTTACTGCATCGTCCACAGACCTGTTTGCTCTGTAGGCAAACTGAAGAGGATCCAGCAAGGGCCCAGTGATGTCCTTCAGGTGGGCCAGCACCAGTTTTTCAAATGACTTCATGACTACAGACGTTAGAGCCACAGGCCTGTAGTCATTTAGTCCTGTAATTTTGGGTTTCTTAGGGATGGGGATGATGGTGGAACGTTTGAAGCATGAAGGGACTTTTCACAGCTCCAGCGATCTGTTGAAGATCTGTGTGAAGATGGGGGCCAGCTGGTCAGCACAGGATTTCAGACAGGCTGGTGTAACACAATCTGGGCCTGGTGCTTTTTTCCTTTTCTGCTTCCGGAAGATCTTGCGCACCGCATCCTCGCTGATCTGAATTGCAGGTGCCCCACCTGAGAGGGGGGATGCAGGAGGTGTGAATGGTGAGAGTGCTTGATTGGAGAGGTTTTCAGGATGGGTTGCAGGAGCTGTTAATGGTGTGAACGGTTGTTTGGAGAGGCATTTGGGGCTGGTTGCAGGAGTTGTGAAGGGTGTGAATGGTTGTGTGGGGAGGCGTTCAGGGCAGGTGATGGGTGTTCTTTCAAACCTGCAGTAAAACTCGTTCAGATCGTCTGCCAGTCGTTGATTCTCCACAGTGCTGGGGGGGGTGTCTTGTAATTGGTGATCTTCTTTAGACTTTTCCACACTGATGCGGAGTCGTTGGAAGTGAACTGAGTCCTTATTTTTCCAGAATAATTCCTCTTTGCCACTTTGATCTCTTTTTCCAGTGTGTATTTAGCCTGTTTATACAAGACATTGTCCCCCTTCACGTAAGCATCTTCTTTGGCCTGACGGAGCTGTCTGAGTTGTGCAGTGAACCACGGTTTGTCATTATTGTAAATTAGTTGAGTCTTTGTAGGAATACACATATCCTCACATAAACTGATATATGATGTTACGGTCTCTGTGAGTTCATCCAGATCGGTGGCAGCAGCTTCAAAAACACTCCAATCAGTGAGGTCAAAACAAGATTGTAAATCCTGCTCTGCTTCATTAGTCCATCTTTTAACAGTCCTTGATACAGGTTTAGCTGATTTTAGTTTCTGCCTGTAGGACGGTATAAGATGAACCAGAAGGTGATCAGAGCGTCCCAAAGCTGCTCGTGGAACGGAGTGAAATGCATCCTTTATTGTGGTGTAACAGTGATCCAATATATTACTGTCTCTTGTGGGACAAGTAACATGCTGTCTGTATTTTGGCAGTTCACGGGACAGATTGGCTTTATTAAAGTCCCCGAGAATGATTAAAACAGAGTCCGGGTGTTGTTCTTCTGTCTCTTTGATCTGATCAGCGAGTTTCTGTAAAGCTGAGCTCACATGAGCTTGTGGAGGGATGTAAACACTGACCAGAATGAACGAGTGAAACTCCCGCGGCGAATAGAACGGCTTGCAGTTAATGAAGAGTGTTTCGAGATTTGAGCAGCACGTCTTTAACACAGTTACATCTGTACACCACCGTTCACTGATGTAAAAGCATGTCCCGCCGCCGCGTGATTTCCCAGTAGATTCTGATTCGCGATCCGCTCTGAACAGCTGAAAGTCCGGCAGATGGAGCACGCTGTCCGGTATGGTGTCATTCAGCCAGGTTTCCGTGAAACACAGAGCAGCAGAGTGTGTGAAATCCTTATTTGTCCGAGAGAGCAGAAGGAGTTTGTCCGTTTTGTTGGGTAGAGAGTGGAGATTTGCCAGATGGATGCTAGGCAACGGTGTTCGAAATCCGCGCTTCCTGAGTCTGACGAGCGATCGCGCTCGCTTCCCCCGTCTGCGCGTCCTGAAGCGCTTGGTCAGCGCCGCCGCTCCTCAGATAACAACGTTCACTAAAACATCTGAATAATTGAAATCCGGAAAAACATCTTGTGGTGCGTTCTGCCGAATGTTCAGCAGTTCTTCCCTGGTGAAACTGATGGCAGGAATATAACTAAAGACAGGACAAACTAACAAAAACACAAAAACATATGCAGAGCTCGTCACGGAGGCAGCCATCCTGTATCGGCACCAGCGTGGTGTATTATTTCATTGTATTATTTGGTGTATAGCATATTTCATCCGATAAAAGAAAAGTGTTTTTAATACAAAAAAAATCAACCTTCAAATAATTATGTTCAGTTATGCACTCAATACTTGGTCGGGAATCCTTTTGCAGAAATGACTGCTTCAATGCGGCGTAGCATGGAGGCAATCAGCCTGTGGCACTGCTGAGGTGTTATGGAGGCCCAGGATGCTTCGATAACGGCCTTAAGATTGTGAGTGTTGGGTCTTGCGTCTCTCAAATTTCTCTTCACAATATCCCACAGATTCTCTATGGGGTTCAGGTCAGGAGAGTTGGCAGGCCAATTGAGGACAGTAATACCATGGTCAGTAAACCATTTACCAGTGGTTTTGGCACTGTGAGCAGGTGCCAGGTTGTGCTGAAAAACGAAATCTTTATCTCCATAAAGCTTTTCAGCAGATGGAAGCATGAAGTGCTCCAAAATCTCCTGATAGCTAGCTGCATTGACCCTGCCCTTGATAAAACACAGTGGACCAACACCAGCAGCTGACATGGCACCCCAGACCATCACTGACTGTGGGTACTTGACACTGGACTTAAGGCATATTGGCATTTCCTTCTCCCCAGTCATCCTCCAGATTCTGGCAACTTAATTTACGAATGGCATGCAAAATGTGCTTTCATCCAAAAAAAGTACTTTGGACCACTGAGCAACAGTCCAGTGCTGCTCCTCTGTAGCCTACTTCCGGCACACGCCTGTGCACGGTGGCTCTGGATATTTCTATTCCAGACTCAATCCACTGTTTCCGCAGGTCCCCCCAGGTTTGGAATTGGTCCTTCTCCACAATCTTCCTCAGGGTCCGGTCACCTCTTCTTGTTGTGCAGCGTTTTTTGCCACACTTTTTCCTTCCCACAGACTTCCCACTGAGCTGCCTTGATACAGCACTCTGAGAACAGCCTATTAATTCAGAAATTTCTTTCTGTGTCTTACCATCTTGCTTGAGGGCGTCAATGATGGCCTTCTGGACAGCAGTCAGGTCGGCAGTCTTACCCATGATTGCGGTTTTGAGTAATGAACCAGGCTGGGAGTTTTTAAAAGCCTCAGGAATCTTTTGCAGGTGTTTAGGGTTGATTAGTTCATTCAGATCTTTAGGTTAATAGCTTGTTTAGAGAACCTTTTCATGATATGCTAATTTTTTGAGAAAGGAATTTTGGGTTTTCTGTATGCCAAAATCATCAGTATTAAAACAATAAAAGACCTGAAATATTTCAGTTGGTGTGCAATGAATCTAAAATATATGTAATATATGTAAGCTATTCGTGTAAGGACACCAGATATTTCTGGTGAAGAACCAAGCTTAATCTATCTTAATTTATCTTATTGAGCAGTGGACGATGTTAATTTATAAGAAATACACATCTGAGGAAAATGCATTGTTGGTCAGCGCCACCTACCATGCATGCATGAAATAGCAGAAGACGATCAATCATTTGCACTTGGTAAGAAAGCACCTTTCGTCAGTGATTCGCCTATATTTTTCTCATCATGCTCAGTGTAAAATGGCCCTGTGAGTGTGATATTGCATTTGTACAACAATTTTGATGGCAGTTTGAAGTGTGTAAATTACTCAGAAACGACCATTGAAAAAAAAAAATATATATATATATATATATATATATGCCGCTTTCTTCCGCCACATAATCAAATCTCAGTTTGACAGTTTAACAGCTGAGCTCAATTTATAAGAAATACAGATCTAAGGAAAAATGCATTGTTGGTCAGCGCCACCTACCTTGCAGGCATGAATTAGCGGAAGGCAATCAATCATTTCGCAGAGAGAAAGCACCTTTCGTCAGCAATTCGCCTTGTTTTTTCGTATCACGCTCAGTGAGAAATGGTCTTGCGAGTGTTACATTACAACAGTTCAACAGCACAAGTGTGCAAATAATTAAGAAACTAACACTGATTTGAAAAAAAAGTATGCTACTTCCTTCCGCTACAGATTCAAATCTCAGTTTGACAGTTTGAAAGCTGAGCTCAAGCCTCTGTTACTAATTTCAAAATGTCTATTTAGAACTAGTAACGAAGGAACGTTGAGTTGCTTCACTGAAAGCTTATTGTAGTACTGTATACGCTCAATTTATTATGTATATTGGTTGCATCTTAAGGTATTGTTAAAAAGTAAAAATAACTTCTTTGTTTTTAAAACCCTGCTTCAGTCTCTTTCAATATAAAAGTATTTGCTGCTGACTCGTTTATTCATAAAAAAAAAAAATCTAATGGTGTAACAATGTAACTAAACAAACTGCTTCTCAATACCAAATACCATTATTAAATACTATTATTATTCATATAACATATTATCTATTGCATAATTATATTTAAAAGTTATAAAATGAAGCAATTCAGTCAAAAGTACAAAGGCAACACTGTGATATACAGCATTAAAGTTATATAAACATATAAAGTTATGAGACTTTGCCCTCAGCCCAAAGTATTTGCTCTAGAACAAATAATAGGTTTATGAGACCAAATATTGCCTGTTAGACTTACTAAAAACAAATTAATGTTATAATGCTTAAACACTATAGAGACATAAGAGCCAGCGGCAAAGGTGTGATGAGGCTGCTCTCGGCACATTCATGAATACTGAAACTCTGGAGCTGACATCTCTGAAAATGTCTTAGCAAATTTTAAAATAGATGTTACAGTACCTTTATCAACAAACTACATTTTTAAAGTCTAAACAACTACATGCTTGCCTAAAACTCTTAAAACTACATTACATGTCATAAAAAAATGATTTATAAAATTGTGCACAAATATAGGATATAAATAAACAATACATAAATACATACAGTACATACAGAAATGTTTATAAAATTACTCAAAATTCGCCTTAAATTTTATTATTATTATTATTATTATTATTATTATTATTATTATACATATTTTTTTAGCCAACAAATTTGCTGTCAGCAAACAGGCTTCACCTAATGTTGCAGAAAAAAAAACAAAAACAAAAAAAAACCCAGACAAAACTTAAAGAAAAATGGGTACAGTGCAAACTAGTGGAAGAATGTCAAAATTATTTAAATAGACATATAAACGGAAAGAAAGGCAAAGAATCCAATAGTGAGTTAATGACAGAGATTTAATATACTCAAGCACTCGTGAAATGATAATGACAGTTTCGCTGGACGAAGCACAGACGAGTGAAGACGGGTAATAAAATCTAGAGCAATGTGTGACCAGGGTCTCGAAGGAACAGACAGCGGTTGGAGTAACCCATCTGGGGAGCGATTGGAAGTCTTACCCGTGACACAAAACGAACACGGCAAAACAAACTCCCGAATGTCGCAGCCATACCAGGCCATCAGAACCGTTGCTTAACCGAAAACTTGGTTCTATTAACCAAGGTTCTATTAATCTGAGCTATTAACTCCTGGATGACAAGCTACATTGGAACCATGGCCCCATCGTATGACGTCGGACCGAACTCCCTCATGCACAAATAATCGACCCGGTGGACCACCGGGCAGAGGCATTACCCCTTCTAAGGCCGTCATGACCTTCGATTCGATCTCCCATCTGAGTGTGGAGATGACTAGTCTCTCAGGAAAGATACACTCGGGAGTAGACAGGCATTCGGGACGGTCAAAAACCTGTGATAAAGCATCGAGTTTGATGTTCTTAGAACACGGGCGGTACGACAGAAAAAAATCAAAACATCCGAAAAAACAGCCCACCGAGCCTGCCTAGAGTTGAGTCTTTTAGCCAATCTGATCTATTCCAGATTCTTATGATCGATACATACTATAAAAGGAACACCCGACCCTTCTATCTAGTGACACCATTCTTCCAATGCAAGCTTGACTGCCAACAATTCCTTGTTGCCAATGTCTTAATTGCGTTCAGCTGGTGATAAGCGATGGGAATAAAACGCGCATGGATGCATTTTGTCATCCGAGGAAGAGCGCTGGGAGAGAACCGCACCTACCCCCACCTCTGATGCATCCACCTCCACCATGAACTGATGTGATGGGTCAGGGGCCACAAGAATGGGAGGCAAAACGAAGCGGCTCTTCAGTTTGCAAAATGTAGCTTTGGCTAAACCAGACCACCTGAACGTCGTTCTGGGGGAGGTCAACGTTGTCAGAGGCGCGGCTAGTTGGCTGAAATTAC
The DNA here is from genome assembly GCF_003368295.1 of Carassius auratus. Lineage (NCBI taxonomy): Eukaryota > Metazoa > Chordata > Actinopteri > Cypriniformes > Cyprinidae > Carassius > Carassius auratus. The sequence continues at coordinate 27,967,323 of NC_039247.1, forward strand.
AAATGAAACGTCTATAAAAATTGGCAAACCCCAGAAAGCTCTGCAGGGCCTTGCGGGAATCTGGGCTTGGCCAAACCACCACAGCCTTAACCTTGTCGGGGTCCATGTGCACTCCCTCGGACGACACAATGTACCCCAAAAATGGAACTGTGCGTGAAAAACGCATTTCTCCACCTTGACAAAAAGCTAATTTGCTTGCAGCCTCTGGAGCACTAGTCTGATGAGCTGAACGTGTTCCTGGAGAGAAGAAGAAAATATCAGCATGTCATCCAGGTAGACATAAATGAACTTATCTACCATGTCTCTCAACACGTCATTGACTAGTGCTTGGAAGACAGCAGGGGTGTTGGACAGCCCAAAAAGCATGACCAAATATTCAAAATGGCCCAGGGGGGTATTAAATGCTGTCTTCTATTCATCCCCCTTCCTTATGCGGACCAAATGATAAGCATTACGTAAGTCCAGTTTTGTAAATATTGACGCTCCCTGCAGCCTCTCGAAGGCTGAAGACATCAACTGGAAAGGATAGGTATTCTTCACCTTGATGTTGTTCAGCCCTCTGTAATCAATGCAAGATCGCAGAGATCCATCCTTCTTAGCCACAATAAGAACCCCGCCCCGCTGGAGAATAGGAAGGGCGGATGAACTCGGAAGCCAGCGAATCAGAAATATATTTCTCCATGGCCTCCCTTTCAGGGGTAGAAAGTTAATATAACTTGCCCTTCGGCAGAGACGTATATGGCATATGGTCTATAGCACAGTCATAGGGACGATGATGAGGAAGAGAAGCAGCCCGGGACTTACTGAATACTTCCTTCTGGTCGAGGTACTCCTTGGGCATGTTAGACAAATCCACCATCTCCTCCTTAAACATAGAACTAGACACAGACGAATGAGCAGACACAAGACAAGAGGCATGGCACTGATTACTCCAGGTGGAAATGGAGCCTCTGCCTCATTCCACCCTTGGGGTTGTGTTTGATAAGCCAGGGGTGCCGAGAACTATGGGGCTGAGGGGAGTATCAGTGAGGAGGAATTCCAGAGTTTTGGTGTGGTTACCCACTACCGACAACATGATGGGGTCTGTGGTGTGCGTGATGGTGGGTAATGTCTGACCATTGAGAGTGTGAACTGCATTGGATTTGTGGAGTGATGTGATGGGGATGCAGAGGGGATGGGCCATTGAGAAGTTCATGAAATCTCCCTCTGCTCTGGAATCCACCAGGGCTTGGCAGTTGTGAGAACCAGTTGCCCATTGCACTCTTCCCGGAAAGAGAGTCGCGGATGAGGATTTACCCAGTGCTGCTCCACCCGACAGTAGCCTCCTCCCTACTGCTGGGCTTGGTCTTTTAGTGGACAGCGATTGAGGAAATGACCCGCCACGCCACAGTAAAGACATAGTCCCTCAGGTCGTCGATGCTCCTTCTCTTCCCAGGAAAGCCGAGCTCTACCCACCTGCATGGGCTTGGGATCACTGGATGGGCTGACCGTGTCTTCGGTGAGGAAGCCCAATGGCACGAGTTGTCTTCTGGCTCGGGAGTGCTGTTCTACTTGAGAGCGCTGCTCCAACCTCGAGTCGACCCTTAATGTTAACTCCATAATTACAGTTTCGCTGGACAAAGCACAGACGAGTGAAGACGGGCTCTGTGGCAGGCAGGCATGCTGAGGATACGACCGCTCAGGACCGTGACGCAGGGAAGCAATGGGCGAACCAGACCGGTGGGATCCAGGAATCCAAAACGGAGAGTGTAGACCAGGATGCACATGAACAGCCGGAACCCCAAACACACTGAAATGAACTGACAAAAATGGCCGGGTGAGGTTAATATAGCCCCGGTGATGAGTGCAGCAGGTGGCAGTGATCAGAGTGATAGGTAATCAGTAACCACGCCTCCAACACAACCACACGCACAGAAAAGGTAAGACAGTGACACCTATTGGTTGGCCCCAATATCTTTTTGATTCCCAGAATACCAATAGAAAACCTCTCACTAAACCTTGTGACAGCATTTTTTTTTTCAGAAGCCCAAAAGTGCATGGAATTCCAGTTGTGTGGTCAAAGTGAACATCACGGGTCACTGAGCTCAGAGAATCGGGCAGTTAAATAAATAAATAAATAAATAAATAAATAAAGCAATAAATATATTTTTCCAGATCTCCTTCTGTGACACCGTTTGTCCATTCTTAATCATCCGATGACATTAAAAATGCTGGCTTATGACCCCAGCGGCTCAGCAGAATTGGAGCACAACGGACTGAGCCAGTATAATAGGATTACTGGGAAAGCATTCCACCAAGGAACTACAACCCCCAGTAATCCTGTTTTCCTCATTGTCCTCTTCCTGTTTTTGTTTAGACAGCATCAAATCGGGCACTTACTGAATAGCTGAAGATCTGACCTTGATAAAAGTCTTCTGAGAAAATCCTGTAATATGAAGAAGGAGACATGTGTACTCAAAGATAAGCACTTGAGAGGAATGCTTCAGGAGAACAGCAAACTGGTTCCTGATGATATGACTGAAAGAAGCAGACATATGCATACAAATGCGAACATACACTATATACTAACAACAATCACATCCTATATGGCTGCATTCCTATTCATCTAAATTCAGTATGATGGATGTTCATTTCTAGTATGTTTGTGTAATGTTTATCCTAGAAAAAAAAAAAAAAATGTAACGACTTATTTTCCTCGTTATCTCGACATAACGAAAGTTTGTTTTCTCATTATAACGACATGACAGTTTTACAGTTGCTATAGTAACAAACTCAACTTTGACAGGCATTTGATGGATCATGCAAGCGCTCTTACTGTAGCCTATATTTCAGCAAATTTAGCTTTGCCTAGGTAATAACGTCTACAATACTGTATATAAATAAAGGCTGATCAATCACTGTTGATTTTTCCAGAGACAGTACAACAAACTTTTATTTTATGACACAGAACGCGTTGGTGAAACTCATGCATCTAGCAGGAACTTAATACACAAAATATTCATATTGATTCAAGCATTTAACATTTATGAATTAATTAAATGTCAGTAATGAAGACTGCACAAATTTTAGCGATCACGAGGAAGGTCCCCGTACAGTAAAGTGGACAGTGTACAACACCCCATCAGTTATATTCAGGTCTATAGTGCAACCTGCTGGCGCAGTTTTGTAACTAATTAGAGAAAATTAATTCGTTTTAACGAGAAAACGAACTTCGTTATATCGAGATTATGAACTTCGTTATGTCGAGAAAACGAGAAAATGAAGTCGATATAACGAGAAAACAAACTTTGTTATGTCGAGATAACGAGAAAACAAGAAGAAAATATATTATAATTCATGGCCGCTTAGAACTTCCGTAGGTATCAGTGTATGATACTATGGAAAATGACTATTGAAACTCGTAAATATTTAATTATCATTTTATTTTAACAAGGTAATATTTTTGACAACACTAATCCAGGGTGAAGTGTAGTGTAAAAAAAACTTATTTCCTAGTAAGAGAAAACTCAAAACGTCACAGATTTTTAAAAGGGCATCCAATGGGGGAAGAAAACTTCTCATTGCAGAGA